>NC_068368.1:54704402-54711902 GCF_020536995.1 Dreissena polymorpha | reverse complement strand
AAAGAGGTCAGAGTAGTATTTTGCGACATATCAAAAGCTTTTGATAGAGTGTGGCATGACGGCCTAATTTTTAAATAAAACGAAATTAGAATATCTAACATTTTGCTTACTTGGTTTGAATCGTATCCTCCCAACCGTAGACAACGAGTTGTCCTTCCAGGTTCCTGTTCTCAGTGGAATGTTGTACCTGCCGGTGTCCCCCAAGGCTCTATACTAGGTCCCATGTTAATCCTTATCTACATCAATGACATTGTTAATGACATTTGTGCAAACATTAGATTATGTGCTGATGATACCTCACTTTCAATCATTGTCGAAAATCCAACTCATGCCGCAAACACTTTGAACGATGATCTACAAAAAATATCCGTCTGGGCGTCTAAATGGCTAGTAAATTTCAATCCGAACAAAACAGAATCTTTGCTTATATCTAGAAGCACACACGACCATGCTCACCCTACACTCATTATGAATAACACTCAATTAAAGAGGTTTCTTCTCACAAACACAGAAAATTTAAATTGGTCAACCCATATTAATTACATAAAAGACAAGTGTTGGAAACGATTTAACGAGAAAACTTGATAGACAATCCCTTGAAACTATATACATCTCGTTTATTTGTCCAATTCGTCCAATTCTCGAATACGGTGACGTCTATTTCGACAATTGCACACAGACCGAAAAATATGAGCTCGAAAAAATTCAACACAAAGCAGCAAGAATTGCTACTGGCACAACAAAACTAGTATCTATTGAAATACTTCAATCAGAAATCGGTTGGGAATCTTTAGAATCTAGGCAAAATAAACACAAACTCATTATGTTTTACAAAATGAAAAATTCGCATGTTCCTGATTACCTTGCTAACCTTGTCCCGCTTACAGTAGGTCAGTCTGTCTCATACTCTTTAAGAAATAGAAGCGACATTCAAAACGTCAACTTCCGAACATCATTCTATAAGAACACATTTATACCCTCAACCATCACCAGTTTCATTTCCTTGCCAAGTCATATTCAAAATGCACCATCTATTTCCGCATTTAAAAATATGTTGCATACAAACACTGAACCTTCCGGTAGTCCAAAACATTTTTACCATAGGCCGCGAAATCTTCAAATTTTACATGCACGTCTTCGCACCAATTGTAGTTCTCTTTCTGCCCATCTTTTAAGAAAAAAACAATAATGACTCGCCTAACTGAATTTCTTGTGACGAAATTGAAGACAGCAACCATTTTTTCTTTCATTGTGCTAAGTTTAGTGTAGAACGAGCTCAGCTTATAAATAGTGTATCGCAGATATGTTCTCCATCACTATATGTTTTTCTATTTGGCGATCATTCGCTTTCTGTCGATGAAAATTGTATCATATTTAACCATGTTCAGCGCTTCATAAAATCAACCAAGAGATTCTAGCCGCCATCCATTTTCTGCTCTCTGCCACTCTTCTTCTCCATAAATTTCTACATGACCTTTTACAACCTCTAAATCAATACTTTTTTCTGTTTATGTTTGCTTTTTCCTTTTAGTTTCTATTTCTTTTCCCCTGTAAAATTGCTTAAGTTTCTTTCCATCAATGTTAGTGGACTTGTATATACGTTGCATTCTGTATTATGTTTTTTGGACTTGTAAGTTGCATTTTGCTTCTTGTATTGTAAAGTTACTACGACGTCATGACATAATGTCATGCGTAAATATATTATTTATCGGAAGAGGGCTCCAATAAGGTTCGCCTTTCAGTCCAATCCTATGTCAATGTCATGTAACTTGTGAATTTGTTACTATGTTGTAATAAATAAGTTTAAACCAACAGGGCGCAAAATAAACACACCGCAAATGTTGTAGGGGCTACGGTATTATGGATGTCATAGAATGTGCTTTTATCGCCCACCAACCACATGAAAATGACGCGATATCAATAGGAAAGAGTCCATAAAATGACGACTCCCCTTTTGTTTTCTGTCTATTGCTATTACTTTGTTCGGCAATAAAGCTTTAAATCTTACGTTTTTTCTTGGAAAATCTAAACGTAACAGCGGTTGAAGAAAACTCGCAGTCTTTCTGTATGCATAATAAAATCATTTCTAGAATTGTTCTTTGAAATATGATAGGCTTGTTAAAGAAATTCATTGCGAGATATAATTAACTGCAATGGCGTCAAGTTATTGTGCATTGAGCGTAACCACATCTGAGCCCAATAAAAGATTCATCGACGTTAGAAAAGGAAATTTATTAAATTCGAAGTTCTCCCGACGACTCATGGTTTAAAACATTCTCTTCAAATGTATTTATTGTTTTCAATAGATTCATAAAAAAGGTCGCCGTGGTGTAATAAAAGGTCGCCGTGGTGTAATGGATATGGTGTCCGCCTAACGACCGGGAGATCACAGGTTCGATCCCCACTGTGGGAGCTTTCTTTAGATCTCCCCCAAAGACACTAAGTACTGGTTCTAGGCCCAGGAAACGGACTCGAGAGCGTTTAAATAAGCCATAGGCTTTCGATGCGATCGAGCTTAAATAAATATGTTTAAACTAAACTAAACTAAAACCTTCGAAATGCTATAAAATCTTCCCAGATGTTAGATCAATGATAATGAAATCATTGCATTGTAAAATATGTACTGAACTTTTGTTGACCCTTTGTCACGTGAATTTCTCTTGAATTTAATTGATAGCGTTCGCTTATGTGACAGATTTCTAAAACAGTGAACTGTAGATTAATTTAAGCATAATTAAAACATTTCAAACATAAACAAAATAATCCGATCGTTTAGAATATGAACATTTTTACATGAAATAGGTTCTGTTGACTAATGCTGATTATTAATGAATGCCTATTAATTACTGCCATTTCTTATTATTGCTAACCAAAAAAAATAACGATTACCTAATAAAAAATCCATCTATAAAGCGAAGTCATATGGAAGCAAATTTTAAGTTGTGCTTAAGAACTGACAGCCCGTGGAATAAACATAATATTTAACAAAAGTACTAAGAAATAAAGTCCAACCCAATCGACATATGGTCGGAAAGATGCAGTAATGAGCCACAAGTAACGGTAAATTAAGGAAAATTAAGTAAATTAAGGAAAATTAGTTGCATATTGACGCTGGGTGGGATGAAAAGAAATCCCCATAACAGGATATTGTATCGTATCGATCAAACGTGATTTTACTGCTCGGGCAGTGAAAGATTACTGGGTTGTTACTGGGCTGTTTCAACGATGCTGATTGGTCGACTGGCGATCATTTCAAGCCTATCAAAATATCCGCTAGCACGTGCAACGATTATTGTTACAGTACTAAAGTTTATTCATCACTATCTGGAATGAAAAACAAGTATTTATGTATTAATTGGCAACTTCTTTACAACAATGTTTTAAATGAATTTGTTTTTAAAAACATTTGAAGTACAAGAAGGCTAGACATTAGCATGCACAATTATAAGTTTATAATTATGCATACTTAAAATTATTATTTGGCATAAATTTCGAAAACATTTATTACCGTTTTCTCTGATATAATAGCTGGAAGTCTGATTGATTTCTGCACTGTTTTTGCTGTGTGTTCATATTTCTGATTAACGTTTTTTGCGGGTTGGGACATTTATCTGTTTGTTGAATTTACAGTACGTGTATCTCAAAGATTAATATGCGGATATAAAATAATCGTGGGGCGCGGCTATGTTGTGAATAAAATAAGTATCAGACTAACAAAGACTTCTTTATTAATATGCATTATTGTGCATTTATAAAAACAACGAATAACCAAAAACTGCCGGAAGATGGCGTATTTCTTACGAACACTTCCGGAAGATGGCGTATTTCTTACGAACACTTTCGGAGATGGCGTATTACTTCCGATCACGCGTCATGAGCAACAGTTGAATAATCAGGTTTACGATTTAATTGCTGATCAACAAATAACAACATCAAAGACACAATCAATCACGCGTTTTGTAAATTGGTCGACATCAATTCCGGCTGCCTTTTTGTACCTGGCTGCTAAGTACATGATGGATTGAGAGGTCAGTTAAATGAATAGGCGTCTTGAGAGTATAATTTTTTACGCGTTCCGTTTTCGGGCTTTCAGCTAACACGATACATCAAACTATTCAATTATGACACAGTAACACGTGCTGTGTATTAATTTAAGTCTGTCTATGCAGATAACATGAGAACGTTAGCATAACGGACTATTTTTCGATGCCATTTAATGTAACATGTGGATGATTTAAGCATGGCGTAATGGTTTGTAGCGGTTGCATAATTGCGACAATTGAATGAAAAAAAAAGTCTGATCATCCGCTTTAATTGACCACTAACTAAACAAATTGATTGTTTATCTATTTCCTATACTTTTTTTAAACTGTAAGTTTTATATTCGTATGAAATATAAATGTTTTCTGTTCTTTAATAAATGTATTTAAATAAAACTTGTGTATTTGAAATTTAATGGCATCTATATTTTGTAACTTGTTTTGAATGGCTTCAGAGGTAATCAAAGCTATATTTTTGTACAACCAATATGTTTTCTCACAAAATTATATGTGCACCTGGCACATACTTTTGATTTTTTTCCATAAAATTCTCACGGCATCCATACTTTCAATTTTCTAATAAGCAATGCATAAACAAATTAAATCAGCTTCATTAATCTAAAAAAACATACGAAGCCAATGTCGTGAGTTCTACCGCATTTTGGTGTAAAACCCATCAGGACAGCATCATGATGCTGCTGACGACATCAACGACGATGCTGATGATGACGATGTTGATGATCATGATGTGATAATGATTATGTTTGTGGTGTTGGCTGCAATAAAAATGGTAGAATAAACGATGATAATAATGTCGAATTTTATATCATCAGACATGTAATGATGAGGTATGGCGGAAATAACCAAAGTGCGTTCCGTTTCACAAATCATATTTAAAATTGTAACGCACTTGAGTGTGGACAAAAAAGTCTTTGACACCAAAACTGGATTGACACTAAAAGCGCAGTATTTATTTTGATTTAAGACAAACTGTACATTTCTTCTAAGGATCGAGTCGATTTTAATATGTCTATCATATGCGTATAGCGTTATTAGCGCGAAGTTTTTCCCATGAATAAAACCACTAAAGACGCAATACTGGTGTTATAGTTCTCCGTGAAGTTGGTCAATAAGGCATGTCTAGGGAAACAACAATTACGCAACAAATATCAGGAGAATTACAAGACATCAGATGCGGAAGTTTATAATTACTCCGTTATTTTCCAGAGCACGTCGTTATTGTCATTTCGACCGTTATTTATTATCACTAATGCGGATCAATGGCGGTACAACGGAAATACTTGCATTTTCATAAATTACTGCACGAGCGGAAAGTCTGTCATCATTATTTTACGCCACATTTCCCGATGCAACGGACTGGATCATAAAACAATATTAAAAGCGAAAATTTCATCTCGAAAATGACAAAATAACGAAATCCACACCAACAGAACGGGTTTGTTTTACGGCTTTCGGATTTGAAATCAGACTCCTGTCAAAAAGCGCTGAAACATCGAGGACAGTAAATATTAATAAAACCGTATCAGTTACGGACTGTTACGCGTTCTTTTATTGGCATTATTATCTGCGCTTTTACCGCGTTAAATTGTTTCCCTGACAATCGAATTACGAATCGTGTACAATTCCGGTTACAACCCACTTCACATTAGCTTACTTCACACAACGGAAATTGAAAGAATTATGGCATTAATTTTAGTAAAACGACCTTTCAAAATGTTATTTGTTATTTATATTCTAAAGCGCATAATCCTTTTGAGTGCTGAGATCCGACGAAAAGCGGAAGTGTACGTGGCTTCCTGATGCCGTTATGCAAACACAATTAAATGAGGCAGTCCTTATTTTTTACACTTGCATTTCACTAAAATCTTTAATTGTCAAAAAGGCCACTCTCATACTATGTTTACCGTACAATAGCATGATATATTTGTGCTAAGGTTCGTCGGAAAATGAATAATAAGCAAGTAAGCTCCCGATATAAATATTTTATGTGGCGAGTTTTCAAGTTTACATTTACTTGAACTCGTGCCACTGCCATGAATAACATGTGCAATGATCTCGACCCACGTCCTCGTGTTGGCTGTCCTGTTAGCGCAGTGGTTGGCAAATGCGCTTCACACTAGAGCGACTCGGTTGATTCCACGCTCCCGGCGTTTGTGAGCTTGGATGGTATTGCCTTCAGGTTCTCCGTTTTCCAATATGGCATCAGAACTCCCGTAACAATCGAATGTATTTGAGCCAAAATCCAAATATCTCGAACTTGCAGCTTCAATTCAAAATTAGTCCCATTTTCCGAACGTGTAGTACGTAAATTAGGTAGAGATGACGGTTCGTCAATAATTCATGAAGTCTCGATGACCATAGGGACCTTAAAAACTTCGAAAAACACGCACCTTTCATGTCTTAATCGTAGGTTTCGAAAAACCAAGGAGACCTCAACCATATGTTCATTTAAAGCCTTATCGATGGTCTCCTTATTTGAAACACATTACGTAATTACTTTTGAATAGTATAGCCCATTTATACCCAACACTGCCTTCTAAGTTAGCAGGTAATGAATGGGCATCGTGAACATTCTGGAATCATCTTACAATGTAATTAACGATAAATGATATTTGTTTGCTCAGCACGTGCAAACGTTTCACGTTTCACGTGCAGGCGCTATCACGAGAAACCCGAGTATACGTCAGAAGAATTACAAGCGACAGACATGAGATGTATCGGTGTCTTCTCGGAAGGCGGAGCCCTAGTTCCTTACGTGACGATTGTCTCTCCCAGAGCAGATGGTTGGCTGTTGTTTGTAAAATTGTCATGACCATCACGCTATTAATTTATTAGGCGTATTGTGTCACCTCTTGTGTGTCCATTCACATAATATAAAGGTTTGTTAATAATATCGTTAAGAGAGGAAAAAGCACAGTGAAGTTAGAAGGTTACAGATGTTGTGCTACGTTCGGCTTTGTTGTTACAAGCTATGCGCAAAACCGGAAGTCCTTACAGCCGAGTAACCACTCAGTTTTCACCAATCGCTTACTGCAGGATGCATATGATTTTTATAATATTGTTTAAATGATATATTTCGGTATTAACAAGTATGAATGATGACAAGCCGGCTAATGTCCTGCTAGCACCAGCTTTGAGACCGCGGGTCAGTAGCCGCGCATTGCCCAGCATGCAGCCCGTTCAGGCAGTCAGCGGGCGCAGCTAAAAGTGCTTACACGTCTCTCCAACCCCCCCCCCCAGTTTAATTATGATGGGCTCGAGCAATTCTACTATATGGGAATTATAGTCAAACAAAGTATGTTTATGGTGAAGATCAATAGTCAAACAATGATGTTAATACAGTGCTTTTATATCATTGTTGATTTATGTTGTGTGGAACATAACGAGCTTGATATAATTGTATTTTAGTATCATTGAATGTGCGTACCTTCGCTTTGTC
>NC_068368.1:54686902-54699402 GCF_020536995.1 Dreissena polymorpha | reverse complement strand
ACCAACAAGCAAACAGGAAGACTGCAAGATATTCAAGGTCAGAGGGGAATGTCCATTCGGCAACAGATGCCGGTATCGCCATAACAGAGCGACCACCTCTGACTCCCAAGAAGCAAACAAACCAAAAAACCACTAAGCCGACCTACGTCTTTAAATTTTGAAGCATAGAACCGCCATCTACCGACCGATTACGAAGATAGAGAATTTTTATTATCAGGAATAGAGCGTGGATTTAATATCGTGGATACAGATCTCATATCGGACAGTGTCGAAGTTGAAAATTATTCATCGGCCACAAATCTTAAAATGCGCGCGCTTTGTGAAGCCCAAATTATCACGGAATTAGAAAATGGGCATTACAAAATCGTCGGTGATAAACCCCTGATCACCTCGGCACTAGGAGCTTTCCCCAAGGGACTTAACTCCTCAAAAGTAAGACTCATCTATGATTGCAGCCAATCGACGGGACACGCCAATAACGATTTCGCAAGAACTAATCATTTTAAGTACCAGTCAATACAGGACGCAGTAGGAATGATAAGTCCCAACTGTTTTTTGGCAAAGCTGGACCTGCAAAACGCGTATCGTAGTGTTAAAATTCACCCATCGAATTACCAAGCTATGGGAATAAAATGGCGATTCGACGGCTCTTCAAAATTCAGGTACATGGTTGACACTAGACTGCCATTTGGCGCTGCTCGATCCCCGGAGATATTCAACAAACTTACGCAAGCCGTGCGAGTGATAATGAAAATGCAGGGACATAATTCTATTGTTGTGTATCTGGACGATTTTTTAGTCATTGATAAAACCTATGAAGGATGTCAACGTTCACTTTACGCACTAATGAAACTAGTACGTGAGCTTGGGTTTCAAATAAATTACAGCAAACTTGACGGCCCGTCCCAGGGAATCACAATTCTCGGCCTAGTTTTAAACTCCGTTGGAAGGACTATAAGAGTACCGGAAAACAAACTACATGAAATCCACAAAACGCTTAACGCTCATAAGGTTACGAAACAGCATATACAGCAAATTGTTGGAAAACTTAACTGGATAACCCAATGCATCTATGGTGGTCGTTTTCATATGCGCCGTTTAATAGACCGTGCAAATACTCTACGCGCTAGTGGACACAGAACCCGTGTCACAACATACATGAAACGGGATATATTGTGGTGGCTGAAATTTATTAAAATATTTAACGGAACCATGCCGATGATTGACGATAGGTCGGCAATTTCTGTCAGTATTGACGCTTGCAAAACAGCTTGTGGCGCCTTCTACCAAGGAGACTTTATTTACATGCCATGGACACAAACTACTTCTCAACTGCCTATTAATTATTTAGAAGTCTTATCACTGGAAATTGCTGCAAGACGTTGGTCACATATATGGTCTAATCAGATGGTTTATGTTCACTGCGATAACATTGCAGCCTGTGCCATTATTAACAAGGGTTCGAGCAGACACCCAATCGTAATGGACTGGTTACGCCGTGTTTTCTGGTTAAGCGCAGTGTTCAACTTTCGTATGCGCGCTGTTTTCTACCCAGGTCGTCTTAATACACTAGCTGACAATGTATCCAGGCTTCATGAGCCAAACGGCATAAGGCGACTTGAGGAAACAATGTCTCAGGTCGGTCTTTCTACTTACAGGTCATCAAACTGAACGAGAGAGGGAGCTAGATCGTGAAGTAGCATTCTATTACAGCAACGCTTTCTCCGACAATACGAAGAGGACATACACAACACACAGAAATTCTTATATTAACTTTTGTGCGCAATTTGGCTACGCTGCCGTTCCGGCGTCGTCGAATACAATATGCCGTTATGCTGCCTTTCTTGCCAAGTCCCTCAAATTTAACTCCGTCAAACAGTATCTGAATATAATTCGCCTTTTGCATGCCGAGTGGAACCTTCCGAACCCGCTTTCAAATGACTTCCGCCTTACCATAATGCTGCAAGGCATACGCCGACACCTTGGTGATAATGTGGTGCGCAAACGACCGATTACCCCTGCTATGCTCCTCGCTATCAAATCAGCCTTGGATTTTACAAACTCGCTTGATTCAACCGTATGGGCAGTCGCACTTATGATGTTTTATGGACTATTACGGAAAAGCAATGTTTTACCGAGTCTTGGCAAGGCCTTCCATCCTGATAAACAATTACGACTGTGTGACATAACGTATCATAATTGGGGTATTCGGTTGCACGTTCGATAGAGTAAGACTAACCAGTTCCAGTCTAAATCATTGAACATTCCATTACCACGCCTTCAACATCATCGTCTATGCCCGGTGCAGGCAATTTTTCACGCTGCCCGACAGACTGCCGGAGCTGACCCCTTTGGCCCCGCCTTCCTGTGTGTTATCGGTGGTAACGCAAAACCATTAACTAGCGAACAATTCATAGTCAGTGCTTGGAGGCGGTCGGTATTCCTTCCTCCAACATCGCTAGCCCTCATTCCGACGCGGTGGTGCAACATTTGGTTACAGCATCGGCCTTTCTCCCGACGCTACCAACAATACATATCAGACGATTTTCGGCAGCGTTTCCGAACAATTCAATTAATGCAAAGCGCAATCAAAGACAGCTTGCAATTATACCTCGTTACATTACGTCTACTCCTACTAACCAACACCTACAATTGGTTTTGGGAAGGTCAATAGTCAAACAGTGTTTGTTAATACAGTGCTTTTATCTCATTGTTGATTTATGTTATATGGAACATTACGAGCTTGATATAATTGTATTTTTAGTATCATTCAATGTGCGTACCTTCGCTTTGTCATAGATCATTACTTGAATTCACATGTATCACTCAGCGCTACCAATTGGATGTTATAGATCTTACTTTCGCATGGTATTTGTTGACGCATACTAGTATTTGATTTATGTTCTTTTGAGCGCACATTCTTAACTGTTGTATATTATGTACGGTCAGCGCGCGCTTTATACTTCGATATTATATGTTTGCGCGCGCATTTTTGTACTTTAAGGTGTAGTTAGTATGTAGAAATAAAGCTCTCTTTCCCCCCTTTATACTGTGTTTGGTCTTAAGTTTAATTTCCTTTATATTAAAAAAGGAAAATAAGTATGGTTTACTTTGCAACAAACCATGAGGTGATGTTCTGAACTAAGTTCCAGAAATTCAAAGAAAACGTTCGTTAAAATGCATAAGGTTAAAAGACGTTAAATGTGTAATGTATTTCTCATTTACTAGCATAATAGCTTTGCTGTGTTTAACAATTCCGCGTCCGTTTATTGTGGTAAAATTGACAAAATATTGACATAGTGATAAAATTAAAAATATGAAGATACAGTATTCCGTTACAGAGCTTTTTCTCTCACGATAAGACATTGAGTAATATAAAAAAAACGGTAAGTAATGTTTGAAATGCTTGTTATCTAAAAGTCTTTATGCATTTAATGAAATAAAAGTGTCATACTAGCGCAGTTGGTTAAGACACTGTTGGTATTTTCAAGTATTTGATGTTCTCTTTACAAAAAGCAGTAGTGCAAAAACATTTATTGTAAGGGCATTTGAAGTGCACGTTTTTATCACATATACATGTATATTGCTTAAGCAGATCATATACAGAAAACATATTTACTTTTCATTTCATCAACGCTTTCTGTATTACTGATATAGTTCAATGCTATATTAGTTTGGGCATTATTTTTTTAAAGTTCATTTAGAGGAAATGTTTAGGAAATGTGTAATCAAATGCATGTATTGAATGCATTCATAAGCGTATGTTGATGCTCATGTAGAATTGAGGCCAGTGGCGTTGTTTTGTTGCTTGATTGCAATGAAAACGAATACATGTTTTACATTTTTGCTCTGTAATGCTTTTGTTTAAAACACGACAAAACTGCAGACGCAAATCACTTTGATACATTTCAAAACTACTCTAAAAATAAAAAGAACATAATGATATTGATATTAAATAATATAAGGAATAAAATGTGTATATATTGTAAACGGTTCTGCAATCATTTCGAATATTTGAATTGATTGTTTGAAATAAACATTTTGTTAACTACATTTCACAAAAAGCAATGCAGAAAAAAATGATACATCTGAAACAGATTTGTTTTAAATATATTAGCCTTTTTATATGCACAACCACAGAATACAAATTCATTAATCGAAATTGTATGAAAAAAAAAGGAATCGAACGAAATGGAGATATGGTTTAAATCGTTGCAACTCAAAGGTTCGAAGAATAATTTAAGTTAAAAACACTGAAACGTCTTTTTATTTTATGATTTCAGAAGTAAATGCTTTAGTGCTCGATATTTAGCTCACCTTATTGCTCATGTAAGCTTTTGGGATCGATCTTTGTCCGTCGTCCGTCCGTCCACCCGTCCACATTTGGTTTGTTCACACTCTAGAGGCCACATTTCTTGTCTGATCTTCATGAAACTTGGTCAGAAGATATGACCCAATGGTTCCTCGATCGCTTTCGAAACTGGGTCATGCTGGGTCAAACAATATATCACTAGGTAAAAAAAAGAAAAACCTTGTAAACACGGTAGTAGTCTTTTCATGCCCAATCTTCATGAAACTTTGTCAAATTTTTTGTCTTAATGATATGTTGGTGGAGTTCAAAAGTGGTTCCAGTCTGTTGAAAAACATGGCTGCCAGTGGGCGGGGCAATTTTCCTTATTTGGCTAAAGAGAAACCGTGTAAACACTCTAGAAGTCATAATTTTTGCCCAATCATCATGAAACGTGTTCAAAACATTGGTTTCATTGATTTCTTGGATGAGTTCGAAAATGGTCCAGATTGGTGAAAAACATGGCCACCAAGAGGCGGGGCAGTTTTGTCCATATGTATATAGTGAAAATATGTGAACACTCTTTAAGTCACATTTTTGGCCCAATTTTCATGAACTTCTATCAGAGCATTTGTTTTCTAGATACAAGAGTTGAGTTCCAAAATGGTTCCAGTCCATTGAAAAATATGGCTGCCGGGGGGGGGGGGGCACATTTTCCTAATATTTTTATAGTAAAAGAAGCTTTGTGAAAACTCTAGTTTAATCAAATCAATATTCTACAGGTAATATGTTCAGTTATTTGTGTGTCTTTGAATAGAATTTAGCTCAAATCCAGTATTTTAAAAACTTAAATATACTTTTAAGAATCAGGGTCAAAAGGTGATGTTATGTGGATCATTACGAGCTTGATATAATTGTATTTTAAGTATCATTCAATGTGCGTACCTTCGCTTTGTCATAGATCATTACATGAAATCACATGTATCACTCAGCGCTACCAATTGGATGTTATAGATGTAACTTTCGCATGGTATTTGTTGACGCATACTAGTATTTGATTTATGTTCTCTTGAGCGCACATTCTTAACTGTTGTATATTATGTACGGTCAGCGCGCGCTTTATACTTTGATATTATATGTTTGCGCGCGCGTTTTTGTACTTAGAGCTGTAGTTAGTATGTAGAAATAAAGCTCTCTTCCCCCCTTTATACTTTGTTTGGTCTTAAGTTTAAACACCAAGTGCGGAGGCGTCCGATCGTCACTGATGGATGATTTTCTCGTCATATTGCTTAGAATGAGTCAAATGATTGCATTTTAAGTTTTATATGATAATCTCAAATCACAATTGAGATATTCAAGTTGAAACGTTTTGCATTTGAAAAGTCTTCAACTGTCTATAACGGCTTTTGGCCCGTCATTTCGATCAATCGTAAATGTATTAAACGACGTTGTTTACAAACCCATTGAAGAGAATTGCAATGAAAGGGGACTTTTTCATGTTACCCATATTTGTTAATATCAAACTATATCATTTAAACTATATTATAACAATTATATGCACCCTGCACTGAACGATCGATGCAAACAGAAGTGACTCTGCTGTAAGGACTTCCAGTGTTGCGCATAGCTTGTAACAACAACACCGAACGTAACAAAACATCTGTTACCTCCTTACTTTACTGCGCTTTTTCCTCTCTTAACGATAGTATTAACAAACCATTATAGTATGTGAATGGACACACAAGAGGTGACACAATACGCCTAATAAAATCATAGCATGTTGGTAATGACAATTTTACAAACAACAGCCAACCATCTGCTCATGGAGAGCCATTTGTTGTCCTAAGGAACTAGGACTCCGCCTTCCGCGAAGACACCGATACATCTCAGGTCTATCGTTTGTAATTCTTATGACGTATACTCGGTTTTGTCATGCTAGAGTCTGCACGTGAAACGTGAAACGTTGGCACGTGCTGAGAATACAATCCTACTGTATCGTTAATTTCATTGTAAGATGATTCCAGAATTGTCACGATGTCCATTCATTACCTGCTAACTTAGAAGGTTGTATTGCGTATAAATGGGCTTTAATATCATAAAGTAATTACGTAATGTGTTTCACATAAGGAGACCATTGATAGAGCTTTAAATGAAAATAAGGACTGCCTCATTTCATTTTGTTTGCATATCGGCATTTGGAATTCAGGTACACTACCGCATTTAATCAGATCTTAGAACTCGAGAGGATTATGCGCTTTAGCATATAAATAACAAATCACATTTTGAAAGGTTGTTTTGCAAATATTAATGCCATAAGTCTTTCAATTTCCGTTGTGTAAAGTAAGCGATTGCGAAGTGAATTGTCACCGTAATTGTACAAGATTCGTAATTCGATTGTCTGTGAAACATATTAACGCGGTAGAAACGCAGATAGTCCATGTCAATTAGAGAACGCGTAACGGTCCGTAATTGATACGGTTTTATTAATATTTACTGTCCACGATGTTTCAGCGCTTTTCGACAGGAGTCTGGTTTCAAATCCGAAAGCCTTAAAACAAAATTGTTCTGTTGGTATGGATTTCATTATTTTCTCATTTTCGAGAGGAAATTTTCCCTATTAATGTTGTTTTTTAATGTGGTAAGTAATCCAGTCCGTTGCATAGGGAAATGTGGCGTAAAATAATGGTGACAGACTTTCCGCTCGTGCAGTAATTTATGAAAATGCAAGTATTTCCGTTGTGCCGCCATTGATCCGCATGAGTGATACTAATAAATAACGGTCAAAATTACAATAACGACGTGCTCTGGAAAATAACGGAGTAATTATAAACTTCCACATCTGCATGTCTTGTAATTTTCGTGATATTTGTTGCGTAATTGTTGTTTCCCTAGACATGCCTTATTGACCAAATTCACGAAGAACTATAACACCATTATTGCGTCTTCAGTGGTTTTCTTCATTTTAGCGTGGGGAAAATGTCGCGAACATA
Organism: Dreissena polymorpha; assembly: GCF_020536995.1. Classification (NCBI taxonomy): domain Eukaryota; kingdom Metazoa; phylum Mollusca; class Bivalvia; order Myida; family Dreissenidae; genus Dreissena; species Dreissena polymorpha. Next base: position 54,692,124 of record NC_068368.1, on the reverse strand, counting down.
ACACGATACGCGTATGATAGACCTATAGCAATTTGACTTAGTAGCAGTGTACAGTATGTCTGCATACAAAATAAATACTGCGCTGTTGGTGTGAAACCAGTTTTGGTGTCAACTACTTTTTTGTCCACACCCAAGTGCCTTACAATTTTAAATATGTTTTGTGAAACGGAACGCACTTTGGTAATTTTCGCCATACCTCATTATTATGTCTGATGATATAAAATTCGACATTATTACTATCATTTATACTACCATTATCGTTGCAGCTAACACCACTATCATAATCATAATCACTTCTTGATTATCAACATCATCAGCATCGTCGTCGTTCTCTTCAGCATGATGATGATGATGATGCAATGATTTTGGCGATGAGTTTTGCAACACAGTGCGGAGAACACAGCGATATTGGTTTCGCATATTTTAGATACTACTAAAATAAGCAAATTTAATTTGTTTATGTATTGCTAATTCGAAAATTGAAAGTATTGATGCCGGTGAGAATTTTATGAACAAAATCAAAGCTAAATTTTTTGTAACTTAATGTTTTATATTAGTATTAAAAATAAATGTATTTTGTTCTTTAATAAATGTATTTATTTAAAATTTGTGTATTTGAAATTGCATTTTGCATTACGTTTTGAATGGCAGAGTCGATCAAAGCTGTATGTGTGTACAACCAATATGTTTTCTCACAAAATAATAAGTGCAAACGGCTGAAATAGATAAACAATCAACATATTTAATTAGTGATGAATTAAAGTGGATGTTCAGACATTACTATAAGAAAATGTTTTTAACAATAGTCAATATGGTTTAAGAGATAAACGCTCTACATCTGATGCCATTTTCTTATTGCACTCTATCGTACAGAATATTTTAGCTAAAAAGTCAAAATTATGGTGTATTTTAATTGATTACCAGAGGGCCTTCGATTCTGTTAATAGAGATGCATTATGGACCAAATTAATTCAAACTGGAATAAGCTGTAAAATGACAAATATGATAAAAAGTATATATTTAGATGTCCAAGCATGTGTAAAAATGTCAAGTACTATGAAAATGTCTGATTTTTGCAATGAAACAATAGGCTTGAAACAAGGAGAGCCGTTGTCGCTTTTACTTTTTATTCTGTTCGTGAATGATATTAGTGAACATTTGAACTTTGATGCATTAACTGAAAAGGATTTTGAACTATTGTCTATGTATATGATCCAATTTGCTGACGATATTGTATTATTTACCACAAATCCAAATAGTCTACAATCACAAATAGATGCTGTACATCATTATTCTGTTAAATGGGGTTAACGATTTATGTAAGTAAAACCAAAACATGTGTTTTTGAAAAAAAGAAGCAAAATGTATATCCTGACTTTGATATAGATAATGAAAAAATCGAAATTGTTGATAATTGTGTATATCTGGGAATTAAATTTACATATACTGGTAATATGCAAAATGCAGTTAGAGCACTAAATGAACATGCCCTAAGAGCTTATAAAAACCTTTTTAATGTTTTTGATAAGGTTAGTCTTGATATTAGTACTGAGTTATCTCTGTTTGACTCTAAGATTGTGCCTATATTAACAGATGGTTGTGAAGTATGGAGTGTCTATAATAATAAAGAGGTAGACAATTTGCATGTACGATTTTGTAAGTATTTACTTGGTGTTAAGAAGCAAACTCCTACATATGCTGTGTATGGGGAACTTGGTCGAGTGCCACTATCAGTTATTTGTAAAGAAAGAGCTATTAAAGTTTGGTTGAAAAGGATGAAAAATAACGAATTACCTATATATCACATGAATAATGATCTATGCAATAATGTCAATATGCCTTGTTGGGCAAGTAGAATAAATTCCATTGTTGATCATCTAGGTTATGCGAATATCAGATTGTTTTTCGATCATAACGTTCACTATTACAGTTTGTTGAAATCAAGAATTAGAGATCAATTTGTACAAGAATGGCATAATAGTATTAATGCAATGCCAAAACTTGATAGTTATTGCAAATATAAAACCGAATTTTGTTTTGAAAAATATTTAGATGTCATAACTAATGAAAGTTACGAAAATTATTGACAAGTATACGATTATGTTCCTATAGCTTAGAGATAGAATTAGGAAGATATAATAACATTGAAAGAGTTAATAGATTGTGCAAATTATATAATCAACATGCTGTAGAATCAGAATATCATTTCATTTTATGTTGCTCAAAGTATAGATGTATAAGATCAAAATATATTGGAAATTGTTCATGGCCTTCTGTTCAAAAATACATTAAATTAATGTCAACAAAAAGTAAAAAAATGTATATATAATCTTGCCAAATATATTAAATAATCTCTCTGTTTAAGACAAAATGCTCTCGAAAACCTAACTGCTCTCTGATCATAATGTAATGTTAATGTTGTGTTCTTTTTTATATGTCTATGAAAATTGTTCAATAGAAATTGTATTTGTATATATGTATATGATTGTCTTTGCCATAAGTTTTTTTGTATTTGTAAATGGCCAAAGGCAATTTTTTTGCCGATTGCTACTAAACTTAAACTGAAACTGATATTCTATTGTCGCAATTATGCAACCCTACGAACCATTACACCATGCTTAAAATCATCCACATGTTACATTAAATATTATCAGACAAAATAGTCCATTATGCTAAATTTCTCAGGTTATCTGCGTAGACAGACTAAAATTAATACACAGCACATGTTTCTGTTTCAAATTTGAATATTTTGATTTATCGTTTTAGCTGAAAGCCCGAATACGGAACGCGTAAAAAATGATACTCTCATTTATTTAACTGATCCCTTAATCCATCATGTACTTAGCCGCCAGGTACACAAAGGCAGCCGGAATTCATGTCGACCAATTTACAAAACGCGTGATTGATTGTGTCTTTGATGTTGTTATTTGTTGATCAGCAATCAAGTCGTATACCTGCTGATACAACTGTTGCTCATGACGCATGGTCGGGAGTAATACGCCATCTCCGATAGTATTCGTAAGTAATACGCCATCTTCCGGTAGTTTTCGGTTAGTCGCTGTTTTGATAAATGTACAGTAATGCGTATTAATATGGAGTATTTGTTAGTCGGTTACGTATTTCTTTGAACAGATAGCCACGTCTCCACGATATTTTTATATTCGCATAAATATTTGAGATAAACGTAATGTAAATTCATCAGACAGATAAACGCCCCAACCCGCAGACAACGTTTGTAAGAAATATAACAACACCGTAAAAAACAATACAGAAATCAATCAGACATCCAGTTATTTTACTAGAGAAAATGGTAATAAATGTTTTCAAAATGTATGCAAAATTAATAATTTTAAGTATGCAAAATTGTAAACTCCTTATTCTGCATGCAAATGTCTGGTCATCTTATACTTCAATTATTGTATAAAACAATTTCATTTAAAACATTGTTGTAAAGTAGTTGAAAATTAATACATAAATACTTGATTTTCATTCCAGATTATAATGAATGAACTTCAGTACAATAATCTTTACACGTGCTATCGGCCATATTGGATATTTTGATTGGCTTGATATGATCGCCAGTCGATCAGCATCGTTGAAACAACCCAGTAATTTTTCACTGCCCGAGTTGTAAAATCCCGTTTGATCGAAGCGATACAATATCCTGTAATGGGGATTTCTGTTCACCCCACCCAGCGTAAATGTGCAACTAATTTTCCTTAATTAACCGTTACTTGCGGCTCATTTCTGCATCTTTCCGACCATATGTCGATTAGATTAGACATGTCAGTTTGAGTGATTGTTAACCACTCTCGAATGGCCTCTACTTATTTTCTTAGCACAGTATTTAATTTTAAGTCAAAATAATATGCTCTAGTGTACTTTTGTTAAATATTATGTTTATTCCACGTGCTGTCTGTTCTTAAGCACAACTAAAAATTTACTTTCATATGACTTTGCTTTATAGATGCATTTTGTATTAGGTAATCGTTATTTTTTGGTTATCAAATGATAATAAGTGGCAGTAATTAATAGGCATTAATTGATAATCAGCATTAGACAACAGAACCTATTTCATGTCAAAGTGTTCATATTATAAACGATCGGATTATTTTTTTACACTTTGAAATGTTTCAATTATTCTTAAATTAATCTACAGTTCACTGTTTTAGAAATCGGTCACATGTGCGAACGCTATAAATTAAAATCAAGAGAAATTCACGTGACGATGGCTTAAAAAAGTTCAGTAGCTATTTTACAATGCAATGATTTCATTATCATTCATTTTACATCTGGGATGAATTTACATCATTTCGAAGGTTTATGAATCTATTGAAATCAATAAATACATCTGAAGAGAATGTTTTAAACCATGAGTCGACTGGAGAACTTCGACTTCAATTATTATTTTTTCTTACGTCGATGAATCTTTTATTGGGCTCAGATGTGGTTACGTTCAATGCACAATGCCTTGAAGTCATTGCAGTTAATTATTTCTCGAAATGAATTCTTTTAACAAGCTTATTACATTTCAAAGAACAATTCTATAAATGATTTTAATTATGAATAAAGAAAGACTTCGAGTTTTCTTCAACCGCTGTTACGTTTAGATTTTCCAACAAAACGTAAGATTTATAACTGAATTGCCGAACAAAGTAATAGCAATATAGACAGAAAACAAAAGGTGAGTCGGCATTTTATGGACTCTTTCCTATTGATATCGCGTCATTTTCATGTGGTTGGTTGGCGATAAAACCATATTCTATGACATCCATAATACCGTATCCCCTAAGACATTTGCGAACTGTTTATTTTGCGCCCTTTTAATACGAACGCGAGAGGAGGTACTATAACATTGCGGATCACACTATACGAACCCTTACACAGGACTTCCATTGTCCTGCGTTCCTATTTCGACCCAGGGCGTCCTCCTGAGAACGAACAAAGACAGGTTCCAAACGCCAAAACACCGAAGGCGGCGACATAACGGCGACTACTTTGGTCATTATTAAACTAAACGTCGAGGCTCTGCGTTCAAATTGCGATTCAGCAAGAACAGAGCAAGATCGTCATACGGCGAACTATATACAACAGCAGCTATGCTTCTTATTGACATAGCAAAACTATCCAAAAACGGAACACATAAATAGGCTAACAAATTACTTAAACTGATTTAATATAATGTGTTTAATGGTTAATTAATTATATAAAAGCACAAGTAT
>NC_068368.1:54636902-54681902 GCF_020536995.1 Dreissena polymorpha | reverse complement strand
CCAAGTAACTAGGTTTCTCATGAGAACCTAGGTTCTCGCTTGAAGATTGCACATGGCTTTAAGAGCTCAAGTTTTCAAATGAGAACCTAGGTTTTCATGAGAACCTAGGTTCTCATTTGAAAACCTAGGTTCTCATGAGAACCTAGGTTTTCATTCTGAGAACCTAGGTTCGCATGAGAAACCTTGTTTCTTGGGATTATGCGTCGAACCGCTTGCCATGGACGTGTCCATTCGTAAACGGCTGTCGGTACCGGCATTTCAAACCGAACACCATTGACGATAATAAACATGACGCAATAAAGCTGTAAAAACAGTTAGCCGACCATCGTTTTAAAGCGAGATTTTACGATTTTGTCAAAAATTTCTAATTTATATAAAATGTGTAAAAAAAACTTATTATACAAATATTTCAATATAAATTAAAATAAAAGTTAAGAAAAACATGTGTCGAAAAATGCGAAATAAGCCAGATATTTAATTTTGAAATCGAAAATGTCTGTACAGTCGAATTCACCAGCATGTAAATCATGCATGTACGATGTGAATCTAAATTTAGTGTAACGGTTTATTATAAATTACTGCAACGATATATATTCATGCGACACACGAACACTTACTAAAAAGACGAATGTTTCGGTTATTGTAGGAAAATATGCACGAAATATCTTAGTCACAATCGGCTCGGGGCGCTAATTTGTCTTTGCTGCGTTTCATGAAATTCGTCTTCAATGTATAAGTTTTCTTGCCTATTTTGTGTTATTGTAACATATTTTATCAATATATTACAATTTAACACATATACAAAATCGTATAATCTCGCTTTAAAATTCGATAACAGGGAACTTATATGTTCAGGTACTTAACATTGATGTAACATCACGGATAATGAACATTTTTAGAACTGTGTGAAATGGACAGTTAGTTTTCAACCACGGACCTTGAAGCAGTAATAATTATTGGCGTATGCATTTTTAAACGTTAGGTTAAAATTGCACTCAGTTAAAAGAATATTTACAAATTAAATTAGGTTATTTAATTATGTAAACATTGATGCATAAGTTGACCGTTTAAGTTGTAACACTAGTTAATATCTATTCTAACACGGCACGCGACTTGTTTTCTATAGACAAAGAAGGAAATTAAGTGTGGGTTATTCTGCAATAACTTATGGGCGGAGCTTAATGTTTCGAAAATAGTTCCGAATAAATAAAGAAAATATTGCAGTAAAATGCACGTGCTAAAACCCGCTCTAAAAGACATTTAATAAATGTAGCATGTATATAAATGTAATGAAACAACAAATTGTATATTTGTGATAAGTGGCATAACCACGCATACAAAGAATGTTATTTGTTAGGAAAAGTAATTCAGAAAACATTTATAGCATGTCATCTTTTTAGTAGCATCAATAAACGTGACGTCATTAAGTTTCTACGATTGTTGTTTTCAATGAAAGTGACGTCATTTGCAAAATATTTATGAAGGAAAACGACGTCATATGTTTGTACAATTCAATGACGTCAATAATAGTGAACTGTGTAATAAGAAGGGCGGAGTATTGAAAAATATAGTTCATGTCCTAAAGCTTGAACTAAAGCAATCAGAATCGTGTAGGATCGAAATTATATTTTTCAATGATGGTTTGTTGTCGAATAACCCACAGTAAGTTGTATAGTTGCGTGTTATCAAATCACTCGTGCTTCGCGTCCGTGATTTAATTCCTACGCATCTATACTCCTTACTGTGGGTTATTCGACAACAAACCATAATAGAAAAATATTATTTCTTAATAAACCTTCCTGACGTAGGTATATGAACTTCGACATAAGCACGAAATGTACGCCGTAACTGTCAACAACGGTATTGACGTTCGGCGATCAACTTTGTATGTCATAGAACCACAAAACAACCGAATACCAAGGAAATCCATTGAGAGGCTTCGTGGTTCCATGGGAAACTCGCAACTCTGAATCGTCTGAAGTTTTTCCGCGTACGTTGTCAGTCGTAAAACCATAAACCACTGCGGGGCAACAATAACGCTCTGTTGCTAAATGCGTTTAATGGAGATTAGGACGTGTCTTAATTATTTGTGACTCCTCTTTCAATTTGTGACGCCTCTTCCATTGATCGCTTGCCGCTAGAAAAAGAATTCAAACGACATGCGCCGAATGCTGTCAATCGATTTTTCAACAGAATAGTAACCATGACAAATGTCGTCTGCTTGTCGTTTCGCCGCGTGCCGATGAGCATTCTAATCCCAAATCCGAGTCATTCGACGCTGATACTCAAACGACAGGTTGCGAAATCTGAGCTCCCAGTCATTTAGTGCTTGCATCTAAAACAATTCGACAAGTGTACACAACGATTTTCGGAATGATACTATTTATCTCCGAAATCAAATAATGTGGTCAACGAGCGCTCATATTTATTATCATGAATGTTTAGTTTCTTAATCAAGAAAAATGTGTCCCTCGTGAATAGTTCGAGAAAACGGTGTTGGCGTGAGAAAGTTGTGAATAAATTGGTGCTCTTTGACATTTAATACGTTCCATAGGTCGGATGTCCTCGCCACGTGTCAACGATGTTTACCTTCCGAACACGTGTCACCTGTTTGGATGATAACACGTGGCGCCGAAACATTTATGTCATTAAGCCATTTCGTCATTATAAAATCACGTTGAATGGGGTGTATTTTTAGTAACCGTGTGCTATCACTTTTTATTAATATCTGCTTAATGTGTTGTTTAATATGTTGATCAAGTTTCGAGATCCGGTAAATTAACTTTTAAGACCTAACACTAACACTCAACCATTCATCTTACTAGCCATTTCTTTACATTTCTCTTACAGACGGTTCATCTTTTAACACAGTTTAAATGTATGTTCTTTATTATTATTATTTTAATGAGGAAAACAATATCGTGTTACTTTCAAGAACTCTTAACTGGTCTTATTTGCATTTAATGTCAAAATCCTTGTGCAACACACTAGTTTTCAACGTACCGAAACAAATTACCGTATACAGAAAGTGCTTTCTCGTTGAATATCAAAGTTGATCATGAAACCATTTGAAACTTTAAATGATAATGGAATTTTATTGGAAACGTTCAGTTCCATTTAGCCGTTTAATTTCTATCGGCTGCCAGTTTACAGTGATGGAATTTCTATTCATTACATTGCGTTGTAATTAAGTAACTTAGTAATTTTCGCAAAAGCACTGAACATGCATTTATATCACAAATAATGAATTTTCTGAGAACTTTTACAATAATCAACACAGTGCGAAAGCATATTGGTAATTATGGCCATAAATCGACAATGAAAATATGGTTTTTATTTCGATGTTCTAAGTTTAAAAGAACTACAAAATGGATGTTTCCAATCAAAAACTATTATCAAATCGATATAATTCCTTTCACTCTCCAATTTAACTTAGAAAATAAGCACTTTCCGATATTAAGATCCGAGACACCACGCTCTTTAAATTGTCGTCTGCTTGTTGTCTGTGAAAAAAGTTGTCCCAGGTGGCGACTTCCGGTTACCAAGAGGATCTCTAAATTGTCCGTCGTGTCCGTTTCCGGTAACAGATTGTCTCACACTTTACTTCCGTTAGTTTTTTCTCGGAAACTCGTTCTGTTACGAAAAAGTATTTCCTCTCAAATCGCAACTGAACACAAAATAAATAGTTGCAGAGAATGTTGCATAAATTCTTTCTCAAAAAAGACCCGAGGCCTGTATACACCAACAATGCTTTTGCAATTCCTAGACTTAAGAATAAGAACATTCTGAGTGAGTCGTGAGACTGTGAGTGATTCGAGTTTTTTATTTGATGACTGTGAAAAACTAACTAGTGAAAATCATCATTCAGTTGCATACATTTAGCGGGGGGGGGGGGGGGGGGGGGGGGGAGGGGCATTGTAGTCGTTGGTGTATTGTCGTCGTGGTTTCATGAAAAACATATTCCGTCAGGAATATCAATGATTTCTTGAATGGATGTATAATTTACACACTTTTTTTATTGATTCAGTAACTTTTCTCACTGTATTTTCCATTTTTATTTTGGTACATTCTGCAGTAACGTAAAGATTAGTTAACAGGAGATATCTTAACTGAGCATATGTTAACTTAAGGGCGATGTTCCCCGAATTTAGTATAAAATGGCTCTTTGTTTTATTTCGTTCCTCATTCGCAGTTATTATAATATTAAACATCTTTGGTTTTAACTGTAAATGGCATTTTGATATCACGCCATGAACAATAACTGTGTAATGATTAACTAATTATGCATTCAACTACCCTTGTTTAAATTACAATTCACTTATCGTTTGTTTTTAGCACGGTATCCTCCGCATCTGTATATTTGTTTGTTTTGTAATGTGCCCCCGCACAGGGTGTATAAGATAATATTAATGCTGTTCGTTCGCCCCTCAATCTGTAGGTCATGAAAAAGACAGGTTACATTTCTTTGAACGTGCAAGTATATTTTATTGTTTGTTCCTACCATAACAAAGTTGTTTAATACTCAAATCTGTATTTTTTAACTGATGTATAACAATAGCTTATATTCAACATTTATTATTTTAGCGTCCTTAAGCGTTGTTTTATGTTACATATCACTAATTAAATTAATTGACATTCGCACGTTGTTTCTCGAAAACGGGAATATGCTACAAAAAAAAAAACTGTATTATGTCAAATCGCAACTTAACATCAAAGAAATAAGTGTAGAGAATATTTCTCAAAGAGGACATACGCTCATAAACACGAGTGATTTATTCGCGCAATCACACATGTTCTGTAACAGTTACCAGGTAAGCTTCATAAATCACTTCATTTTTTCCGATATTATCTATACGTGTAAATAAGTTGATAAGCGTTCCAAAGGAAACCTGACAGGCGAACAAAGAAAATAGCCGGAGCGTTAATAAAAGAGCAATATACATGTAGATGTAATTCTTCTTTTTACAAGTATAACTAACAAAAGGACAACATTAATTGGATTAATAAATAAAACGACTTCACTGAGAACTTCACAAATCGATTATTATCTTTGACTTAAAACAAAGACTGCGCCTGTTGCCGTTGCGATTTTGTCAATAGCGACAGTTTCATTTCCAGAAGTACTAATTGTTTTAATAAAGTAGTCGTTGTTATCAAATTATTGTTTTGTTCTGCTTTTAAATTTATTTATTTCATTAAGATCTGATTGCATGCGTGTTGTTTCTTTCAACCATTAAACGTTATCAACTTATTAGAACGACAACAACATAATCTCTGCGCATCCTTTACTGTTGCACATTCTCTGATTTCTATCCTCACTATTCACCGGCGAATATAAATATTTCATTACCGTTAGACATTGTTGATAAGGAAGATAGTGCCTCTGATCAGCGGCATCTGTAAACTATCCGTGCTAAACGCGCTGTAAGCACTTGCCTTTATTAGAAAACTCGAGTTTCGATTGGCAGAAACGCTGGTCAGCTTCGCTCATTAATATTCAAACAGCATCTGAAGGTGAACGTGGATTGGCTGTTATGGAAATTTGACAGACAGGCTGTTGAAGCCAATGGGCTTGGCACCAAGTTATAGTTCGAAGGGAAGACGCACATATTGATGAAACATCCCCGACCATTTGAAATGCGCAGGCATGTATTAGTTTTTTATTAAAGCGGAACGGAAGGTGGTTTTGCATGAACAACTTAACAATAATACAGAAACATCGCTGGATATTAAAAGCAAAGTCTACCCGCCAGGCTGATGCCTTTGTCTTTAGCGCTAATGGACTGTTGAGGCCCCTTACAAGTGATAAATTCATGGCTAGAATACGTCAGTGCTTAAACCATCATACAACATCTGATATTTCCTCCCATTCCTTCCGACGGGTTTGAGCAACTTATTGTTACACTATAGGACTTTCCGCGGAGACAATTAAAATGCTTGGCGACCCGCGGTCGAACTGTTTCCAAAATTACATATCGAACGAAGTGAATGCCCGATTTAAAATTATCCAAAACATACAACAATCTCTCCAAAAAACCTGATCACTAATATCTACTTTCTACATGTGGATTGGGCACATTTCATTTCAGTGCAACGATAAGGTTCTTTTGCATGGCTATTGGTTTTGTGCGCCTTATCATGATGGTTTCTTTGATGCGTTTTTATATATAACATTGATTGGCATATATATTTTATGTATATTAATGCTTTGTGTACCGATGCAGTTCAAATGCGCCAATTTTATGTTGTTGTTTTTCTGAATTTCTCATGTTGTTTATTTGTATTGCGCGCTTTTTTCAGATATTTAATTACGCTTATTATTGTCTTTGGTTGTATTTTCATACCAGGCGCGCTTTTCAGCATTAGTTTTGCGGAGCTGTAGTTAGTTTTTGATTTAGAAATAAAGCTGTCTTACCCCCCTTATAATTGGTTTGTTCATTCGTTTAACAATCAAAATAAAGAGAAATCCACGTGGTAAAGGTTCAAATAAGTTCAGAAGATATTTTTACAATTCAGTGATTCCATTATCATTTTTTCTTACGTCTGGTGGGAATTTTTATCATTTCTCAGGTTTATAAATCTGTTAAAAACAATAAATGCATTCAGAGAGAATTATTTTTACCATAAATCTTCTAGACATTTCCGACTTTGATAACATCCTGAGATATTTTATTATCCTACGCCGATGAATTTTTTATTGGGCTCAGATGTGGTTACGCTCATTACCAATAACTTGGAGCCATTGCAGTTAATTATATCTCGCAATGACTTCTCTTTCAAGCCTATTAGATTTCAAAAAACAACGACAACAATTCTAGAAATGATTCAAGCTTCGCATAAAGAAATATTGCGATTTTTTTTTCTGAAGCCGAGTTCACGTTTAGATCTGTGTAACAAAACGTAAGATTAGCTTAATTGCTAAACACAGAAATCGCAATAAAGACAGTAAATAAAGGGAGTCGGCATTTTATTGACTCATTCAAATTGATATCGCGTCCTGCTTCATTTGGTTTGTGGGCGATACAAGCCATAATACCGTAGTCCTAAAGACATTGTCGGTGGGTTTATTTTACGAATAAAACAACGTGTTAATATGAGCGCGAGAAGACGTACAACAGTGCGAATCACATTATTGCATCGCCAATCTGGAGTTTCGTTCTTATGCATTACTATGTCGATCCATGACGTCCTCGTGAGAACACACGAAAAGGATCCAAACATCACAAACACCGACGACTTTGAACAATTTCAAAATATAAAAATCTCTACCAATTGAACTCAGTGGTATTTAAAATAAATTTAAACAGACGGCTATGATCGAGAGTCTGTTACTCCGAATCATCGTACCGTATCATGCAGCAGCTACGCATCTAATTTACCCTTTGCATGCTGGGAAACTTGTCGTCTGCTAAAATGTCTTCTGCTTAATTTCTAAAATTAGCATTTTCTTCGATTGTTTTCAAAGAACACTATCAGAATAGCAAACAGTTTGGATCCTGATGAGACGCCACGTTCTGTGGCGTCTCATCTGGATCCAAACTGTTTGCAAAGGCCTTCAAAATCCGGTTCCCGCACTGTAAGGGTTAATATAGCAAATACAATTATCTGCAACCGGAACGACGAAATATGACAACATATTACGAAAACCTCATTAATATAATAAGTTTATTTTATAAACGCCCACGTAATTTGCAAGTTCAAGACACGAGGCAAATTATTTAACTTGCGAAGATTCCTAGCGGCATTGTATACTGCTAACATAGTATGCATATAGCGGTATAATTAATCGCGTGCCATTCACGAGTTTGATTGTTTAAATTGGAACTTTTCAGGGTTTTTAATTTGTTAATTTCTTCGAATTACTCTCGTAATGGCTCGCACGACCCAATAAACGTCAGATCAATGGGGTCGACCAATCGAAAACAAACTGTTTTCACTTTCAGGAGACTTTTACACTTGTATCAGGAACTGTTTAAAATCTCTAGAGCTCCATTAAATCGCCCGTGAAGTTATTTAAGCTGTTATTAGAAGCCGCATCGATGTCGTACTGATGTCTGTGTGTGTGTATGAACAAGATACTAGTGGCTCGAATTGCTAAAGTAATGCTCAATTAATTCGCGGGCGCTTGGCATGCATGCGGTAAAAGAAACAAATAAATCCCGTATCAGAGCATATCACGTCACGCGGTGAATGTTTGTATTAATAATGATAACATCTTCTTTATATACTCAGTGTGGGATTGTGTTAATTTCATCTTGAAGTCTTGTTTTGTGATATGTCTGGAACAAAATAACCCAAGAAATTAGCTCAAAGACACAAATCCAGGTTAAACATCAACAGACAATGCGTGCGCGAGGATTTAAACGTGATTTGTAAGAAAAATAAACTGGCTTTATCAGATAACGTAGAGACACAATAATAAGTTAACGGTAAACTCAGCATATCTAAAATGGCAACGAAAGGCATTAATAGGAAATGCAGATTCAGCATCATTAGTAGAAAATCAAGGAGCATGATCCTCATGATCATCATGATCATCATGATCGTCATCATCACGATCGTCATGATCGTAATCATCATCATCATCATCATCATCATCATCATCATCATCATCATCATCATCATCATCATCATCATCATCATCATCATCATCATCTTCTTCTTCTTCTTCTTCTTCTTCTTCTTCTTCTTCTTCTTCTTCTTCTTCTTCTTCTTTTTCTACGCGGCAAGTTTTTGTTCATCACTGATACTACCGCTTATCCGAGTAATGTCGGTACTTATTTGCGGACATTCGAAATGGAATGTTTCAAGGCTTAATGTTCTGAAGTGAAAGTCAATTAAAATCGCAAAGGCCTAAATTCGATGCTCTATCACCTAAAATAAATGAATGGACACCTTGATATTCATAAGCGATATTAGCAATATAAACGTTGTTCTTTAAGATGTTAATAAATAGAATGTCGACACTGCCAACAGCGCGAAAACAGAGCTGGGCATGCTGGGATTTATGCGATTTTTGGAAAACCTCTTGGGATTATGTCCATTCTTATTCAAAATGGCGGTGCGTAACACCGCAGCCTGCTTGACCGGTTGTCATTAAGATGTTGTAAAAGCCCAGAAATAGGGGCGTGGTTTTTATAAAATTGTGTACCACTCTGCTTGTTATGTCCTCGAGGGGCAACACAATACAGGTCGAAAATGGTCGCAAGTTTAGAGTCTGTCATCCGAAATTGCGCTTCTCCGTACAACGTTGTTATTACCATAATTGATACTAGTATTTTGCAATATAACCAGCAATTACGTCAGATCGATTTCGTCCTTTTCGGTGTTTTTTTTTTTAAACTGTAAAACTGCACCAAATGGTTAAACTCAATCTTCTACATGCCAGGTCCATTTTATAAGTTATTACCGCTCAACAGGGAGACATACATATCGATGTATTGATGCAATAATTTAGAGCAACAAAACCGAAAGGCATGCACACATGGAATAATTACTTACACTCTCTGAATAGTTATCTAATTAAATAATTGAAGTTTCTATTACGAACAACAGCTGGTATGGTTCGTTTCTTTTTAAACGGAATGCAGAAGATATACTGTAGAATGTAATAACATTAGATATGTAATGAAATGTAATTATTATTTGTCCAATAACTGTGACGATCTAGAATTCGTTTGGACATCAAATGATTCCAAATAAAACTTAGCTTACTTAATGATGTTTAATATTTATTATAATAAACAACATGTGTCTGACAATGGGCGTTTCAAATGAAGCTCATGTCATTTTGGTTCTATTACGACTGTAGCTCAAATTTTGTTTCCAAACTTGTAACAAGAATTTTCAAAACTCAGTGTGTTAAAAAGCCGTTTCCAATAATTTGTTGAGATTAACTGTTACATGAGCGATATTAATGGAAAGCCGTTTGTTTAGCCGGATTTTTACGTTAACACAAACTAACACGTGACGCGCTGATAAAGCTTACTACCTTCTATTTTCGACCCTTCTATTTTCGACCCGTGAATTGTGAACCATTGAACATACTTTGACAGTGTCGTGTTTGTAGTCTAATTTAAAGAATTGTTTGTTGCTATTAATGAATTATCATTTTGATAAAAACACAAAATCTTTTAAATCATTTGCCGATTTTGTAAGTTTGCATTTCCTAAATTACGAAAATTTACGATGTTTAATAGGCAGTCACTGTTCCAATATAATTATCGCGAGAAATCTAGGTAAAAACCATCTACCCCGCAAAATGCTAGTAACAATATTATAACTATGCTTTTTTGTTTGTCACTTTAACATCAGCACACGCCATCTTTCATTTCAAGTCCCTTCTGAAGAATGTTATTCGTCGGGGTCATAAATCCCCGACCCTTCACCTGTCAAACCAATATCATTAGGCTCACCCGGTTTACTAAGTATGCCCCCTTTCACAATGCTAATGCATTGTGAATCACCAGTACTCAGCCACTGATGCATTCTTGTCTTCTCATAGTTTACGATCTTGTTTCCTACGACTACCGCTGATTTACGATCGCCTCTTTCATGTTGAGCTCTGTTTTTGGCAATTCATCGAGACAATCATTATCAACTAGTCAATGTGACTTATTATGTCTGTAAGTATTAGTTGTACCAGCATTGACATCATTATCGCCTCAAGAACAAATCATGGCTTACCCTATCTGTCAAACGCGATAATATCTACAGATGGTATATCTAATGTAACAATTGTCTTTTACAGTGTATTGAATATTGATTTAACATCACATGTATAGAATATTAACAGGATAGTGTGGACAGTTTATCGTAGGTCAAAGATCAAGAAGCAGTTGTTAACTTATGACGAATGCGTTCGGTTGAAATTGAAGTCAGTTAAATTGTAACAACGACGAACTTGACGATCGGTGATCGACTTCGTGTCAACGCTACACTGACATTAGTCGCTACAACTGGCTGTCCTTATCCACAAAACATTCTACCCGTGAAATCCACCAAGGGGTTTTGTGGGAAACTCACATTTCGGAATCATCTGAGGTTTTCCGCGGGCGTTGTCAGTCGTAAAACCTATACCACTGCGGGATATCAAAAAACGCTGTGTTGCTAAATGCGTTTTTTTTTGCGATTAAGACGTTACTTAATTATTTGCGTATCCTCTTTCATTGGTCGGTTTTCGCTTGAAAACTAATTAAAACGACATGCGCCGAATGTTGTCAATCCATATTTGAACAGGATAGTAACCATGACAAATGTCGTTTGCCTGTCGTTTTGCCGCGTGCCGACGAGCTTTTTAAACCCGTTTCAGAGTCATTAGACGCTTATACTCACACGACCGGTGGCGAAAATGGCGATCCGAGTAATTATGCGCTTGCTATCCAAAAATAGTCGACAATTGTATCCGGATTGAAACAACTTATCTCCAAAATCAAATAATGTTGTCGAGGACGCTCATATTTATTATCACAAATTTATAGTTTCTTAATCAAGAAATAATGTGTCCATCGGGAATCGTTCGAGAAACGGTGTTGATCTGAGAAAGTTTTCAATAAATTGGCCCTCGTTGTTGTTTAATACGTGCCATGGATCAGATGTCCTATCCACGTGTCAACGGTGTTTACCTTCCGATCTAGTGTCACCTGTTCTGATGACAACACGTGGCGACGACACTTTTGTGTCTTAAAGCCATTTCGTGATGATAAACTCACGTTCAAGGGGTAAAATATATAGTCACTTTATATTAATATCTCTGTAGTAATTTATTATGTTTTGTGTTATTTACGTTTCGCGATCCGGTTATACTTTCAAACCTAATCAGTTTATCGAGCAAAGCTTGTCATGGTCAATTCTTTACATATCTATAACGTATGGATTTCATTTTAATAAAGGTTTAATGTATGTTTAAGCAAGGTATTATTGTTATGATTATATAGATTATTTATTATCGAGCGTTTTGCCGCATCAAGCTTTTAAATTTCGATTAAAAATTATTTTGAAAGGTTTTGGTCAGGATATTTTACGTTCTTCACACGAATGCCAAAATCATTTTACTTTCAATAACACTCAACTGATCGTATTTGTTTTATTCAACAAAGCCAAAGCAAACCTTATGTGACAAAAGATATTTAAACGTACCGAAACAAATTACCGTACACCGTTATTACTTTCTCGTTGAATATCATAATTGATGATCGAACCGTTTGGATCATAATTGCATTTAATTGGAAACATTCGGTTCCATTTAGCCTTTGAACTTCTGTCGGCTGCTGTTTTACTCCGAGGGCATTTCCATTCATCACATTACTGTATACTTATAACACATAGTAATTTTCTCGAAAACACTGAACATGCATCTTAATTACAAAGTATGAATTTTCGGAGAACTTCTACAATTATCAACACAGTCCGAAAGCATGTAAACGTGGCGTTGGTAATTATGACCATAAATCGACAATAAAAATCGCGTTTTTACTTCGTTGTTCCAAATTTTAAAGAATTACAAAATGAATGTTTTCAATTACAAGCTATAATCAAATCGAATTCTTTACATCCATTCTTCATTTAACCGAGAAAATAAACACTCTTAGAAAATAAGACCCGAACAACAACTCTCTGCAAATGGTCGTCTGGTTATCGTCTGTGAAAAAAGTAGTCCCAGGTGGCGACTACCGGTTACCAAGAGGATCCTTGAGATGCTTGGGGGTGTTTGTTTTCGGTCACTGATTGTCTACCATTGGACTTCCGGTTAAGGACCACTATGCCGCATTTATAGGCTAAGCTTAACTCATCACTTCATTTTGTGGAATATTATTTTACGTGTTAACAATTTGATGAGCGTCCCAAAGAAATAGATCAAGCAAACAATAACATAACCTTGACGTATGTCGAAGAACGGAAAAATAACTTATAAAAAAGCAAATTTGTCTTACAAATAAATGACTTAATTGACAACTTCACAAATCAGTGATTATTTTCGATTTAAAACAAAATTCAAATGATTGTGGTCTTAGCGAATTGCCGATTGCGAAAGTTTCAATCCTAGACATACCTTTTATGTTATATTTAATAAACATTTTGTTATCAAATTATTTTATTGCAAGAAGATCTGATTGCATGCGAGTTGTAACTAATAACCATTAGACGTGATTAACTAATTAGAATGGCAACAAAATAATCTCTCCCCATCCTTTACTGTTGCTAATTCTCTGATTTCTATCCTCACTATTCAGCAGCGAATATAAATATTTCATTAGCGTTAGAAATTGTTGAAAATGAGGAAGATAGTGCATCTAGATCAGCCACATCTGTAAACTATCCGTGCTGCACGCCCGTGCCTTTGTTAGATACCTCGAGTTTCGATTGGCTGAATCGCTGGTCAGCTTCGCTCATCAATATGCAAACAGCATAAGAAGGTGAACGCGGATTGGCTGAAATGGAAATTGGACGGACAGTTTTTTTTAAACCAATGGGATAAGCGCCAAGCTCTAATTTGCCGGAGAGACGCATACGTGGATGGAAACACCCAGACAATATGAACAGTCGAAGCATAATTTTTCATGTGGTTTTGCAGGTAAAACTTAAATATAATGTAGAAACAACGCTGACTGTTGCTTTCCGAAAAAAAAACACAAATAACGTTCACCTTAAATTGCAAGCTTGCATAATATTTAATGTTCTTATTTTGTGTTCTTTTTCTGAAATTAATATACATCAATACATAATCAAAACCATTTCAGACATATTTATTTACTGAAACACAAAGTTATCTAGGGTAATCGAAATAAGAAATTAACATATATATTAATTGTATCCGTGTATTTTTTCCTTCTCTTCTTTGCGAATATTCAATACCTTGTCAAAGCACTTTTATTGTCTTTATGTGTGAAATAAAATATCGTGACCACTAATTTCAAATGTCGTGGGTGAAAGGAATACACACCTTTAAAATATATGCAATGGCTATTGATAACATGTGAAAATGTATTACATTTATAGCGTCTTATTTTTTTCCGTGCTTATCAAAGTCTCGAAATCCATATTAATTCTGGACCAAACAAATCCATAGAAAGCTTTAGCGTTAAATAAGAATAGCTACGATAACAATCAAACAATTAAAAGTGCACGGCATGATTTTGCAAACAGAAGCTCGTAATTAAAAAAATATATATTAATATAAATAAAAGTGTTATAAAATTAAAAACAACTCAAACGCCAAAAAGTACGTTCTTTTTTTAATAAATATAGTATTTGTGCACCAGACTCCGTAGTTTTCTTCTTATACGAAAAACGGTCCGTTCACATTATTTTGACATACCCATATACATAGTTTCTGCATTAGGACGATATCCCAGTCAGTCATTCTTTATGTTGCAGAGCCGCCCGTCTTGTCTGACTGCTTCCCGAGCGTCGTCCTGACTCTCTCGTACCAGGTCTTCAGCAATGACCCGGACTCCTGATTAAGCTCTGCTGCCTTTCAATTCCAGAGGTCTGTCGTCTTTGCAGTGTTTGGTATACCTTTATGCAGTCTGGTCGAGGGCTTCCATGACTGGAGGTATGCTGGTCGCAGATGGAATAAGACGCTTTTTCGTAGGACGCGGGTCATTTAATAGAGGATTTTTATTTTGCATTTTCTTCAGATTTTCCAACATATTGGGCAATGGATCAGTTAAAATCTATTTATATAAACAATCGAATCTACATGCCTTATGCAATATTCAAAACTGTCGAAGTTAATACCAACTGTATAATGGCTTTTAAGTGTTCACAAGTTTAATGATGTGAGCAAAAATGCCCATCGTGAAACTTTACAAATAATAATATAGTTTTCATCAATTTCAAGCAATCTTAAAAGGATTACTTCAAAAAGCCAACATGACCACTTTTCCCCGAACAAACGTATTTTTCCCAATATTTGCATAACATACAGCAATTAAACTAAACATTAAAAGTCGTCGTTTTATAAAAACAACATTATATTCGTATGTACGCATTGACCTCAGATTACACTTCCATTAACCTTGCAACACCTGTATCAGACGTGTTTGGTCTGACCTTTACTGCACTCAAGAGAATTTTCCCGCAATTAACCCACAATTAAAACCGACAATGTCTTCTAAATGTTACTTATTAGACGATAAAGCGGAAGGTCGCCAATATAGCTGCAATTAAATGGAAACATTAGACAAAACAAAGCGTGGTCGATATTTAATAAAATAATGTTTCCATTTTCCGCGTAGGAGAAATGGAGAAGAAAAAACTATACGTGGCAGTTTGTTTTTCATATAGCCATTTAATTATGATGAAAATATAATATTAAACAATACTGTGGAGGAAAATAAATTGAGCAAACAATTCGAGTAGTGATCCCAATAGGAATATTTCGTACAAGGAAATTAATTATATTCATTTGATTCACTGAAATTATAGATTAAGACGTAGACATGATAATGTTGCAACTAATCAGTTTAAGATCATTTATATATACAATGAAAGAATGCTTGACATTTCCAGAGCCGTATATTGTTTTATCAAGTGTTTACAAGATAACTGATTTAAGCGAATGTTCCCAACTCAAAACGTTTCAATAGATGCACAATAAAATAAAAAATAAAAAAAATCAACCAGAAAACATGAAGGGCAACAGATGTGATCATGCACTATATTTGCAGTGCGGGGTTGAAACGGTAAGTGACCTAGTTACATGTTGTATCCTTAATACAAAACATCTTATTGACTAAGACAAACATTTTACATTAAAAATGAAGTAAAATAAAAAAATCACGAACATTTTACAAATAAAAACGCGTATGTGTTGCAATCACGTCAAAACGTGAAAGTAAAATAAAGCAGCGAGTTGATTAACATGGACATACGTGTATTTCAAACAAACGTATTTTGATGATGCGAGCGCAGAGAGAGTTGAACATATTTCCATAAACTTGCAACACCTGCAGCAGATCTCTACTGCACTCAGGTGCATATTCTAAAATAATATGACATTTAGCAGCGAAAATAACGATATTGTGGAAGGTCGAAAAAGTGATTACTTTACACAAATTAAAGCTTTTTCGATATTAAATAACATGGTATTACCGTTTTCCCAAAACATTATGACGATAATACGATGAAAATTGCTGGTTCAAATAGCTAGTTAATTAGAGTGTAAAATGGAACTTATAAATATTACACCATTCACCTTTCTTCACCAATTTTATTACTTTCACAAACCTATGAAGAATACGATCTTGTTGTTGTCATATATTAGGGAGGAATATATGATTGGGTTAAAGACAATCTTAGCATGCGGATCAGTTTCCCCATATTTTGTATGATGACTAGATAATAGACGAAATAAAATATGCATTATTCATCTCCCTGCTCATACAAACCAAAAAGGACGAGGTAAAACCACTTGGAGCGAAAAGGAACAAAAAATTAATGAAAGTCTTTAACCAATTAACCATCGACGTCAGTTTTTCAGTTTGAAGATTTCTTTCGTGGAACACAAAAATGTGCAGGCGCGGATACATGATTTAAGATTAAGAGCCCGGCTGTTTATTAATTTCCAATCGTTGAAAATATGAACTCTGTAAAAAAAAGTTATAGCATACAAATCATCAGTTCTAAACAAGTCAAAAGGACAACACACAAATACAGTTCTTTTTGATTTTATAAAGTCAACACGGTTTATAAGGTCTTATAATGTTCACATGATTATTATATTGAACAAAAGTGTTCACCAAAAACGGTAGGATACACGAAAACAGTTAAAATGTATCTATATAGGGCAGTAGGCATTAAATTGTCAAATAGGACTTTGTAAGTTACAATGTCGCAACAGGATTTTTTATATCAAATTGCGTTTTTGACAATACATCTAATTAAAATATTATATTACTTTGCAACCAGCCGTACGCATTTTGTCCTTAAACTTAAGACCAAACAAAATATAATGGGGGGAAAGAGAGCTTTATTTTTACATACTAACTACAGCTCAAAGTACAAAAATGCGCGCGCAAACATATAATATCAAAGTATAAAGCGCGCGCTGACCGTACATAATATACAACAGTTAAGAATGCGCGCTCAAAAGAACATAAATCAAATACTAGTATGCGTCAACAAATACCATGCGAAAGTTACATCTATAACATCCAATTGGTAGCGCTGAGTGATACATGTGAATTCAAATAATGATCTATGACAAAGCAAAGGTACGCACATTGAATGATACTAAAAATACAATTATATCAAGCTCGTAATGTTCCACATAACATAAATCAACAATGAGATAAAAGCACTGTATTAACAAACACTGTTTGACTATTGACCTTCCCCATACACATACATTGTTTGACTATTATCCCCATAGCAGAATTGCTCGAGTTCATCATAATTAAACTAGGGATGGTGGGAGGGAGAGACGTGTAAGCACTTTGAGCTGCGCGCACTGACTACCTGAATAAGCTGCATGCTGGACAGAGCACGGCTACTGACACGCGGTCTCAAAGGTGGTGCTGGCGGGACATTAGCCGGCTTGTCATCATAAAGCATACGTGGCAGGACAAACATATGGGCAACAGCGCGTTTGATCTCTCGTCTAAATACAATTAAGAATCTTAATTCAACTTAAACTTAAGACCAAACAAAGTATAAAGGGGGGGAAAGAGAGCTTTATTTCTACATACTAACTACAGCTCAAAGTACAAAAATGCGCGCGCAAACATATAATATCAAAGTATAAAGCGGGCGCTGATCGTACATAATATACAACAGTTAAGAATGCGCGCTCAAAAGAACATAAATCAAATACTAGTATGCGTCAACAAATACCATGCGAAAGTTACATCTATAACATCCAATTGGTAGCGCTGAGTGATACATGTGAATTCAAGTAATGATCTATGACAAAGCGAAGGTACGCACATTGAATGATACTAAAAATACAATTATATCAAGCTCGTTATGTTCCACATAACATAAATCAACAATGAGATAAAAGCACTGTTTTAACAAACACTGTTTGACTATTGACCTTCCCAAACCCAATTGTAGGTGTTGGTTAGTAGGAGTAGACGTAATGTAACGAGGTATAATTACAAGCTGTCTTTGATTGCGCGTTGCATTAATTGAATTGTTCGGAAACGCTGCTGAAAATCGTCTGATATGTTTTGTTGGTAGCAGTTGGAGCGCCAGTCCCCTAACAGTTTGATAGCGTCGGGAGAAAGGCCGATGATGTAACCAAATGTTGCACCGCCGCGTCGGAATGAGTGGCTAGCGATGTTGGAGGAAGGAATACCGGCCGCCTCCAAGCAGTGACGTTTTCGCACTATGAATTGTTCGCTAGTTAATGGTTTTGCGTTACCACCGATAACACACAGGAAGTTGGGGCCAAAGGGGTGAGCTCCGGCAGTCTGTCGGGCAGCGTGAAAAATTGCCTGCAGCGGGCATAGACGATGATGTTGAAGGCGTTGTAATGGAATGTCCAATGATTTAGATTGGAACTGGTTAGTCTTACTCCATCGAACGTGCACCCGAATACCCCAATTATGATACGTTATGTCACACAGTCGTAATTGTTTATCAGGATGGAAGGCCTTGCCAAGACTCGGCAAAACATTGCTTTTCCGTAATCGTCCATAAAACATCGTAAGTGCGACTGCCCATACGGTTGAATCAAGCGAGTTTGTAAAATCCAAGGCTGATTTGATAGCGAGGAGCATAGCAGGGGTATTCGGTCGTTTGCGCACCACATTATCACCAAGGTGTCGGCGTATGCCTTGCAGCATTGTGGTAAGGCGGAAGTCATTTGAAAGCGGGTTCGGAATATTCCACTCGGCATGCAAAAGGCGAATTATATTCAGATACTGTTTGACGGAGTAAAATTTGAGGGATTTGGCAAAAAGGCAGCATAACGGCATATTGTATTCGACGACGCCGGAACGGCAGCGTAGCCGAATTGCTCACAAAAGTTGATATAAGAATTTCTGTGTGTTGTGTATGTCCGCTTCGTATTGTCGGAGAAAGCGTTGATGTAATAGAATGCTACTTCACGATCTAACTCCCTCTCTCGTTTAGTTTGATTACCTGTAAGTAGAAAGACCGACCTGAGACATTGTTTCCACAAGTCGCCTTATGCAGTTTGGCTCATGAAGCCTGGATACATTGTCAGCTAGTGTATTAAAACGACATGGGTAGTAAACAGCGCGCATACGAAAGTTAAACACCGCGCTTAACCAGAAAACACTGCGTAACGAGTCCATTACGATTGGGTGTCTGCTCGAACCCTTGTTAATAATGGCACAAGCTGCAATGTTATCGCAGTGAACATAAACCATCTGATTAGACCATATATGTGACCAACGTCTTGCAGCAATTTCCAGTGATAAGACTTCTAAATAATTAATAGGCAGTTGAGAAGTAGTTTGTGTCGATGGCATGTAAATAAAGTCTCCTTGGTAGAAGGCGCCACAAGCTGTTTTGCAAGCGTCAATACTGACAGAAATTGCCGACCTATCGAAAATCATCGGCATGGTTCCGTTAAATTTTTTCATAAATTCCAGCCACCACAATATATCCCTTTTCATGTCTGTTGTGACAAGGGTTCTGTGTCCACTAGCGCGTAGAGACTTTGCACGGATTATTAAACGGCGCATATGAAAACGACCACCATAGATGCATTGGGTTATCCAGTTAAGTTTTCCAACAATTTGCTGTATATGCTGTTTCGTAACCTTATGAGCGTTAAGCGTTTTGTGCAAAAGACAATGGATTTCATGTAGTTTGTTTTCCGGTTCTCTTATAGTCCTTTCAACAGAGTTTAAAACTAGGCCGAGAAAGGTGATTTCCTTGGAAAGGCCGTCAAGTTTGCTGTTATTTATTTGAAACCCAAGCTCACGTACTAGTTTAATTAGTGCGTAAAGTGAGCGTTGACATCATTCATAGGTTTTATCAATGACTAAAAAATCGTCCAGATACACAACAATATAATTATGTCCCTGCATTTTCATTATCACTCGCACGGCTTGCGTAAGTTTGTTGAATATCTCCGGGGATCGAGAAGCGCCAAATGGCAGTCTAGTGTCAACCATGTACGTGAATTTTGAAGAGCCGTGGAATCGCCATTTTATTCCCGTAGCTTGGTAATTCGATGGGTGAATTTTAACACTACGATACGCGTTTTTGCAGGTCCAGCTTTGCCAAAAAACAATTGGGACTTATCATTCTGACTGCGTCCTGTATTGACTGGTACTTAAAATGATTAGTTCTTGCGAAATCGTTAACGGCTTGTCCCGTTGGTTGGCTGCAATCATGGATGAGTCTTACTTTTGAGGATTTTTTGAGGAGTTAAGTCCCTTGGGGATAGCTCCTAGTGCCGAGGTGATCAGGGGTTTATCATCGACGATTTTGTAATGCCCATTTTCTAATTTCATGATAATTTGGGCTTCACAAAGCGCGCGCATTTTAAGATTTGTGGCCGATGAATAATTTTCAACTTCGACACTGTCCGATATGAGATCTGTATCCACGATATTAAATCCACGCTTTATTCCTGATACTAAAAATTCTCTTTCTTCGTAATCGGGCGGTAGATGGAGGTTCCATGCTTCAAAATTTAAAGACGTAAGTCGGCTTAGTGGTTTTTTGGTTTGTTTGCTTCTTGGGAGTCAGAGGTGGTCGCTCTGTTATGGCGATACCGGCATCTGTTGCCGAATGGACATTCCCATCTGACCTTGAATATCTTGCAGTCTTCCTGTTTGCTTGTTGGTCCTGTGCCAAGTTGATATGAGGTCTTTTGCACCCTAGGCGTTAGTATTTGGAGTTCCATATACAGGGAAAATGTGCCCCACTTGAACTGGTGTTCAGCTTGGAGCTCTCTGTATCGGAAGTCGTAGTTAAGGACACTATTCCACTCATACTTCTCCGCAAATTCGAAGATTCGGGCTGTGTAAGTTAGATAATATTCAGTATCCTCTCTTTGAGTTCTTTTGTCACTAGCAAATAATTCAAGAGTCTCATATTTGCGGCTTCCCATTCCTCAAGGAGAACACCAAGGTATGGATGATCTTCTTCTGTTTTTAAAACGATTGTCTCTGTGCCCGAAGAACGTAATACGAAATCTTTCCTCCTGCTTTGTCGTCGGCGTTTCGTCACTTCTGACAGGAACTGTGTTATATGGACAGCTTTCTTTGAAGTTGACTTCATTGTCAATAGGGACCGGGGGTCCATGAAAGTAGATGTGGGTGTTTCGTCGCCACCGGCTAGTACTCCATTGCTGCTGATAAGTAGGTCATCTAGTAACTAACCAGCTCTGTCGAGTGAAGCTTCATCCGGGCTCAGCTGGTTCCTAGACGCAGGAGATACGCTGCCCTTCCATTTCCGAATTTCTTGGATGATAAGTTTAGTGCATCCTAATGGCAAACCGAGAGCTTTCAAATCGATTTCCTCGACAAGAAGCAGCGCCTCTTTGGTAACGAGTTCCTCTTGCCGGAGTTGCTGAATAACTTTACGTGGTAGTTTTAAGTCTACCGCCCAGTTATCGAACTGAAAGTCACTATTGTCTCTAACGACCTCTTCTTCCATGATGATTTCAATTAATTACACGCAGGTATGCAGACATATAAAAGCTACACAAATTGTCCTAAACACAAAAATCCATAGCCGGAAGAGAGACGTGTAAGCACTTTGAGCTGCGCGCACTGACTGCCTGAATAAGCCGCATGCTGGACAGAGCCCGGCTACTGACACGCGGTCTCAAAGGTGGTGCTGTTGGGACATTAGCCGGCTTGTCATCATAAAGCATACGTGGCAGGACAAACATATGGGCAACAGCGCGTTTGGTCGCTCGTCTAAATACAATTAAGAATCTTAAACAACAACAGCTAGTTGAATAACATGGAAATCCGTGTATTCCTAACAAAAGTCTGATGTTGGTATATACGCATGACCTCGGAGTACAATGTCATCAACTTTGCAACATCTGTAGCGCACCACATTCGTCTGACCTCTCCCGCCATTAACCCACATTTATCACCGACAATGTTTTCTTAATATAACTTTTTAGCCGATTTTGTAGAAGATTGCCAATAGAACAGAAATTAGATGCACGCATTCGTTTAAATAAACCGTGCTCGATATAACATAATAATACTGAGTTCCGCATCATCATCATCATCATCATCATCATCAACATCATCATCATCATCATCATCATCATCATCATCATCATCATCATCATCATCATCATCATCATCATCATCATCATCATCATCATCATCATCATCATCAACATCATCATCACAATCATCATCATTATCATCATCATCATCATCATCATCATCATCATCATCATCATCATCATCATCATCATCATCATCATCATCATCATCATCCTTGCGATTGAAATCATCACCATATTGATT
Organism: Dreissena polymorpha; assembly: GCF_020536995.1. NCBI lineage: Eukaryota > Metazoa > Mollusca > Bivalvia > Myida > Dreissenidae > Dreissena > Dreissena polymorpha. Next base: position 54,659,478 of record NC_068368.1, on the reverse strand, counting down.
CTTATAATAATTATAATTTGTCGATAATACAATGACCTAAAACTGGAAACATGAGAGAAAATAAACTTGTATATTTTATACTCCACGTATATGTAATACATGCTAGAATCACTGAACATTTTGTGTCTCAAAAAGAACAACACATTGTACAAGTTATCGAATCTCACACACGGTTTAAAATTTCAAATGTGAACGTGTTAATTATTAGATCACCAAACCTTAAATGCGTTTGTCTGATCTCATAAAAGGAGATTTGAGAACAATCGATTCACATGAGACGATTACATCATCAAATCATTTAAGCTTAAATTACAGAAGAAACGCTATCAAATTTCACGGAATCGCACGTGAACAACTAATATTAAATATATTAATTTCCCTATACATTAGATTAGAATAAAAGTTGTTCCATACGGAAAAAATAGTTCTCTAGCGGCCTGACTTACATTTTGAGATCGTATTCCCGTGGGATATGAGTTATGAAATGGGATTTTTATCCTACAGCTAAATGATTTTATAGAACAAATACGACTCATAAAGAAAAGATAAGGTTTTCTCCACGGTTATTTTTAGATCAGGTTTCTTCAACACTTATTTTAAGAACATTACGTAGGGACTAGTTTTTTTGGCCTTTCACCCCTGATTGCGTCATTTAGGTCATTGGGTACGCAGTAGTTTAACGAGTTTACGAGTGTGTGTTTACGATGGATTATTATAATATAATGAATGTGAAAAACACAGTGTTTGGATATAAAACTGGAATGAAACTGGTGAGACTGCATTTTCGATTTAGTTAAAATGTCGAATGTACTCGAATAACGCGATGTTTTGTTGAACAAGTGATGGATTAAATTTAAGAAAAGTGTCAGTGAATTTTTCTTTAACTTTTCGAAGGAAATCGATGTCGAATTAAAATGGTAATTTCTTTGATGGTTTAGTCGTTCCTTTTTCAGTCGATCAAAGAATGTCTATCCACAAAGAATTGCCTGCTTACATCCAGTGCTTTAAAATGGAAAAGATGGATGGCGATGAAGAAATTTGTCTAGAATTTTAACTCGTCATGGAAGCAAATTAAACATAACGAAAATAAACATGGACGTGGTTATTATACAACTTCGGTGAGTAGAACAATACTTTTATGTAAGTAAGTATAAAGTGTGTAAAAAGAAGAGTTGTTTAAAGACTAAAATTAACAATATCGGCGGGAATAAATGCTGAATCATGCTTCACGTAGCCACGGTATGTGTCTACACATTTTGTAAATTTAAAAATGGCGGGAGCCATGTTTGTTTTTTGTTTTTTTTTACAGTGGTGAAACAAGAATTGTAGTTTGAACCGTATGTGTTCTACTTGAGTGTGTTACATTTGGAACGCTGATTAAATTTTAATCGAGGCGTATAGCGATATTTTGTCTCGTTACTTTTCTTTTGCGTGGAATTCTTAAGGACTATTTCGATTTCCGTAAACAGGAAAGATCACAATAAATATTACTACGCAATGTAAGATTCAGTTAATTAAATGTGTTTTTGCTTTTATTTTAGGAATAAATCAAATCAAACAATATTGTAGATTAAAAAGAATACTATGTTAGTGTGATTGTGTACTTAAATTTATCCCACTCGTGTCAGAAAGGCTTACAAGGCTCGGCAAGCCTCGCCATGTAAACCTTTCTTCACTCGTGGGATAAATTTAAGTACACAATCACACTAACATAGTATTCTCTATTTAATCTTCATTTGAAGTCACATTCCTTGCTATATAATTCAATCTATTTTAAATCATCCTTATCCCCACGTTTTACGGAGAAAAAGTGGGGATATTGTATTGATGTGCGTCCGTCCGTCCTGGCCACCTGCTCCTCCTACACTATTAGCACTAGAACCTTACAAACATGGTAGCTATGAGCATATGTGCGACGGTGACAGTGACGAAATTTTGATCTGACCCCTGGGTCAAAAGTTATGGGGGTTGGGGCGGGGCCGGGTCAGAGATTTTCACTCATTTTTTTATGTTATTTTACATTAACTTCTTCATTTCTGCACCGATTTACTTCAAATTGATACTGAGCCTCTCTTATGACACTAAGGCCAATCTCAACTTTGCATGGCCCCATTACCAACCCTGGGGCGCACCGGCCACATAGACCGCGCACACCCAAATTGCCTTTTTCAATAATTTTTTTCATTTCTACACCGATTCACTTCAAATTGATACTGCACCTCTCTTATGACAATACGGTCAATCTCAGTTATGCATGACCCAATTACCAACCCTAGGGCACCCCGCCCACATAGGCCACGCCCACCTAAAATTGCCTTTTACTATAATTTCTTTTTTTCTACACCGATTCACTTCAAATTGATACTGAACCTCTCTTATGACAATACGGTCAATCTCAGCTATGCCTGGCCCCATAACCAACCCTAGGGCAACCCGCCCACATAGGCCACGCCCACCCAAAATTGCCTTTTACTATAAATTCTTCATTTCTACACCGATTCACTTAAAAACTGAACCTCTCTAATGACAATACGGTCAATCTCAGCTATGACCGTTACCAAATTCCAAAACCGTTGCCAAAACCGTTACCCATTACCAAACCTGGGGAGCCCCGCCCACATAGGCCACGCCCACCCAAAATTGCCTTTTACTATAATTTCTTCATTTCTACACCGATTAACTTCAAATTGATACTGAACCTCTCTTATAACAATACAGTTAATCTCAACTAAGTATGACCCCATTACCAACCCTGGGGCGCCCCGCTCACTTAAGCCACGCCCACCCAAAATTTCCTTTTACAATAATTTCTTCATTTCTACACCGATTTACTTCAAATTGATACTGAACCTCTCTGATAACAATACAGTTAATCTCATCTATGCATGGCCCCATTACCAACCCTGGGGCGCCCCTCCCACATAGGCCACGCCCACCCAAAATTGCCTTTTACTATAATATCTTCATTTCTACACCGATTCACTTCAAATTGATACTGAACCTCTTTTATGACAATACAGTCAATCTCAACTATGCATTGCGCCATTACCAACCCTGGGGCGCCCCGCCCACATAGGCCACGCCCACCCAAAATTGCCTTTTACTATAAGTTCTTCATTTCTACACCGATTCACAGGGGTAGCGTGTTGCTATGATATTAATTAGTGAAAACATCATTTTGAATGATAAATAATCATATTATAACAAAAAATTAACTTTTCTGAACAAAAACAAATTCACTATCAAATATATATATAACAAGGTATGCAACTCAAAATCACCCCAAAACGGGGTGCATCGCTTTGAACAGCCATATCTTCATCAAGTGTGCATCGATTTTCACGATATCGGTCTTATTCAACGCAGAAATGAATTTCCTTTCTGGAAATGTATATGTCTTGCAATATTTTTACAAATGCTGGGTCAACTTTTAAGAAATAACACGATACACAACTCGCATGACCCAGTTGACAATGATCATGCAGTCTTTATGAATGAAATCTCCAGTTGTAAAGACACACCTCCGCATTGGACCAATGAAATCACTCGTTTGTTTAAAATGTCAGTTAGTTGAAATGTATGTAAACAAAGGTTTCAAACGGCGCTGGACAGTTAGTCTTGATGCATAATGTAACGACAAGAACGGTAATAATGTTTTTTCATTATTTTATTGAATTATGGTATCGAGGTACATGAACTTTGTAGGGAAGATGCCCTTTACTCCGTGAAGATTTTAGTCTTAAAGACTGCATGATCATTGTCAACTGGGTCACGCGAGTTGTGTATCGTGTTATTTCTTAAAAGTTGACCCAGCATTTGTAAAAATAGTGCAATACATATACATTTCCAGAAAGGAAATTCATTCAAGAACACATTAAATTACTTCCTTGTTCGAAAACTCTGCTCGAACGGAATTTTCTATAATTGAATTGCGTATGTTCGTCAATATCACTGTTGCATACAATAACTTAGGGGAAAAACGTTCATTACTTACTAAATATCCTCGATAGGTTACACATTTGCATACGTAATAAGACAAATTTAGTTCGGAATTTTGATGTTGTATAGATTGTTTAGTCTTCAATTTTGCATGCATATTAACGTTCCTCTTTAAAATGGGACATTACAATTCCCCCCATGTTTCTTTTCAAAGCAAAACAGTCGTTTCGATTAATATAACATTGAATGTCACATAATACGCTTAGCCTTGTTTTAAAGCGAGATTATACGATTTTGTCAAACATTTATTAATTTATATCATTTAAAAAAAACTAATTAAACATTTATTTCAATATAAATTAAAATAAAAGTAAAAAAAAAGACGTAATTATTATGTCGAAAAATGCGAAATAAACGAGATATTCAATTATGAAATCGAACTGCATGTATATCATGCATGTACGATGTGAATCTTAATTTAGTTTAAAGGTGCATTTTAAATTCCTGCAACGATATCTAGGCATACGACACACGAACACTAACTAAAAAGACGAATGTTTCGGTTATTGTAGGAAAATATGTACGAGATATCTTCGTAACAATCGGCTCGGGCGCTTATATTTGTCGTTGCTACATTTTATGAAATTCGTATTCAATATATATGTTTTCTTGCCTATTTTGTGTTATTGTAACATATTTTATCAATTTATTACAATTTAACAAATATAAAAAAATCGTATAATCTCGCTTTATGATAAACGGCATATGATAGCGAAATGCATGACTCTCCTAACCCTTCCACCCGCTAAGATCCGGGTCCCAACTCCGGGGAACTACACAAGAGTTGGGAAATGATCTTAAAATATTAGTGACGGTTCCTTAACAAATTTCACGCAAGATGGTTAAACCGATTACCGCACCATTTCCAAAGGCATTTGTGTGTTAGAAAATAGAAATATACTACCGTCAGACTGGACATTGAATTAACGTCAACAAATGTCAGATAACTCATTGGAAATGACGATTACATAAGCACCCAAGGAAACTTTTATTTCAAAGATTGTAATATTGATAGACGTAAAAGAAGAGAAAAATTCGCAGGCCCTCCTTTTATATATTTATATTATTAAATATATAAATAAAAATCATGATTTTGCTCTCTTAAGAATGTGCGAAATTAATTACATGTAATTGCGAACTAATAAAACACGATTTTACAATTAACTTGGATCGCAAGACACGATCGCAACGCTTATGAACAAACATATTAACAAATGTTCATAGTAACAGACATATAACGAGTCATTTTGTTCTACTAACACTTTAGGTATAACTAATTCAACTTAAGCACGCTGGTTGGATATTGTCTAAAAAAGAAAATGGCAGACTATTTTAAATGACATGCAACTGTGTTGACAGCTACAATAATGCATTTTAAGGCGTATAATCTCATAAAGAATGCGTTTAAAATATTTTCATCGAATCTTGCCAACTTATTTCACAGTTCAAATTATTGCGAAAACATGTGTAACACCACTCAAGAAGTCATACAATAAATGACGACACAAACATTTATCGTCCGATAAGCTAATCGGCTTTTCCCCCGACTGTTCGTCTTCATAAAGAACCCTAAAATACTTCTTCAAAAACAATATATTCGCATATTTAAGACCTTCGGCATCCCTTCTGTAAACACGCGTTTATTGTGTTTACGCCACGTGGTCCCATCAAGTTATTTTTATTTAAATTGCAAACAACAACGGCCGTCAGGACGTGAAATATGGAAGGACCAGGTGCAAATAGGCAAACCATGCACCCCGAGATGCGCATCAGTCATCGAACAGGTATTCATATTTTTTTCTTTCTTTTCAACGATGTAAGCGTTTCTTTATTTTAGGTTACATTCCACTAAACAAATTGTGGTTAAACGATTGGGGTTGCGCACTTGAAAATAAGAAGTTTGCCTGTAAATTTAAGGTACATTTAATATATTTAGATCTTAAAGTTAATAGCTTGATATAGCAAAATGGCATTCTTTTCTTCAACTGGTTCCTGCTTTATTTTATTCACAAGGTCTGTTTTCCTTAAATATCATTTTTTCTCGGATTAGATAGATGGTATTTGTAATATGCACACCCGAAAAGTAACTTAATTAACTAAAATGAAAAGAACGATAAATACAATTAAAACAATAAAAAATACTTTAGTAGTTTTCACAACAGTCTATGTAGTTACAATCAAGTTTCTTTTTAATATGCATTACGAATATTTTAAGGCATTAAAATGTCGTTACACTTTCTGTATAAAAAGTGGTCGTTGATTTTGTTAAATTGCAGTCGGTGACGTCTGGTCCCCCGATCCTGTTCTTTGACAACAAATATAACCGAAGTCTCAAAAGTTACGGACAATTAACCGACCGTGTTGGCCTACACAACGTATAAAGTAACAAATTATAAAACAAATCTTCTTTTCGCGACCTCTCGTTTGAAAACAAGCAGTAAGTTATTACATGCAATGAATAAACACAATGACTAACCACAGCAAACTATTTGTGTTGTATGTTTTAAATATAGATCGCGGTCATGGAACTGGCATTAATTAGTCATTTGTTGCCATGCAAATTAAAGTAATGTATGTAAGCCCTTTTTCAACATTGAATCACAGCACGCTGTAGGCATAACGTTTTGTTGCTTATTGTTCCGTTAAACGTATCTTGTTTGTTTTAACACCGAACAGTGACTCACCAAATTTAATAACAATACCAGACCCAAGTCAGTAGAACTTAACATCTCAACCCCAACAGCTTCCGATTAAATTTCGAACCGTGTTATATCGATCACTTGCACGTCTGTAGACGACCCGGGTAGCCGACGGTCGCCGTCGTCGGGGATAAGATGAGAAGCGTCGACTATCGTCCGACGACGTGGCAACTTACCTGTTAACCGTTATCCCCATTGCAAATAATAGCAATGAAAAATAGCCCTTAGATCAGCCGACACGATAAACTATCAGCATAAATATAGGGTAGATTTGATCCTTTTTAAAATTTGCTTACCCGGACAGGTCGGTTATACAAAATATGCATTTGGAAGCAGTTTGTATTTCGTGGGGATTAGTCATACCCTCGGTGAGTAAACCGCAGGCAGACTTGTTAAGTTAGCTCCGGGAGATAAAAGCCTGGTAGCCGCGCCAAATTCTGTTCGCATGAGTTATTGACACGATTCGCGATTTCTTTGACACCATTATCACTTTGATTATACGTGCAGCATTATTTAAAAGTGCAAACCAACAATATACTGTGTTTGAATTTTCCACTGGATATTAGCATTGATATCGTTGAAGATTGATTGTAACTTTATAATTGAGGTATTGACATCTTAAAATATATAACAATGTCACCGCCACCACCGTCGCCGCCGCCACCACGATCACTGCGCCTTCCCTGACCCCGCCATCGCCACCACCACCGCCATCGCCACCACCACCGGCACCGCCACTACCACAACCACCACCACTACCACCACCACCACCACCGCCGCCGCCACCACCGCTACCGCAGCCGCCGCAGCCGCGCAGCCGATCATCATCATCATCATCATCATCATCATCATCATCATCATCATCATCATCATCATAATCATCATTCTTCTTCTTTTTCTTCTCCTTCTTCTTATCTGCAATTATTGGAATACTCTTTTGTATATTGCATATTATATTATTATTAACATTAATAATATCGTGATGAATGCTTATCGTATAATTTGTTCATAATATTAATAATCTTTGACAAGAAATAGAAAAATAGTGTTGATAAGTTGCATGGGGTTTGCCGCTTCTTGAATATACATTATATCACTTATTAGAAACAAAGCCATTACAAAAAAATGCCACCATCGTCGAACAAATCTCTATCATCGCCATCATCATTAATAGAACATGAACGGTGCCACCCACAAACACTCGCATTGAAGCCGAACATTACCCCTCCCTTTGGTCTTCCCATACGACGTCTATCAAGTTTTGTTTTTGAAGCTTGGTAGCGAAACAGCTATACTGTGTATATAGAGAATAATAGGTTAGTGTTGATTATAGATCAGGTTTATCATGCGAGGCTTAGAAAACAAAAAGCACGAGCCTATTTATCCCACTTTTTATTTTGTTAACCTTTTTATTTAAACAAAATTAGTTTGACTGGATAATTTCGGTGGATGTATTCGTTGATTATAGATGATATTTAATCAATGGGGCTATAATCAACCGAAATCGCTGTAAAAGTGGGATAAAATTTGTTTTATTGGAACTTTAAATTCCTTGAAAATAAATAAAAGGCCAGCAATTATATTGCGGGTAAAGGGAGCTTTCGATGTAATGCTATCTGCAAACTGCACCTCCCTTACTAAAATAGCAAAACAAAACAACACAAAAATGACGCATGAAAAGAAATGCGCTCCGCAGGTAGTACAATATTTTTCACAATATATACCTGTAACTAAATAATATAAAAACATTTTTTCAAGCATTTTTACAAATTCAAATATATGAATACAAACAAAACAAACAACAAATACAATTCCCCTAAGTCAAAGTATGTGTAGAGGGTAGGGTTCTATTAGTTGTACGTTAGGATTTTTGAATTTTCTTTTGCATATGTTTGTGTACATCTTAAAATTTAATAAGTGGTCATCTCCTGCATGACTGTGACGACACTAGTTCTGTTTCATAACCCTTCGTTCTTTCACATTGACCCGACACATCGAAGGTTAAGGACGGAATTAAACCATGCCTGCAAAATCTAGAGTAACATATTGCTAGGCCGTTACCCCACCGAGTTGTTATTGTATTGCGTAATTTAACTAAGGCTCGTTTCCGATTAAATATCATAATCACAGTAAGAATTTATATGAAACATTAAAGATACATTTCTTATTAATTGATTTAAAGTCATACCCATTGTTAAACTTGTGTATTTGTCAATGATTTAACTTATTGTTGTTCGCGCTTGCATCTTATTCATTCATTGAATCCGCCATTTCGTATGACGTTCATTGGTAGATATTTTTACTTTAACGGTCGTCACATGTCATTGACGTCACGCCGGTTTTAGTATAAATAGCGGGGTCAAACACAATGTTCACTTTCGAATACAGCTTAAATGGAGAAAGATCAAAATTTTAAAGATACTTTAACTACTTCAGATTAATATTAACATTTAAAAGGGTCTGAAAAGTCGTGATATGCAGGTACGTATATTTTATTATTGTTTGTATACGATATTTTGGATATATGCTTTTGTCATAATGAATATAATAATGAAACTGAAAGTTAAAGTACAGACACTTTTATAACCCTTTGTTTTCTTTGTTATACGGCATAACAAATTTGTGTCAGAAGTGGGATGGTCAAAATTCGGGAATAGGGAAAAATTGGCTTAATTTGTGGAAATTTCAATGAGAGCCTTGTTTAGCAGGGATAATGAATTTTACACAAGTAAAAAGAAACACATACAAAAATTGTTTATTTTTATAATACAATATATTTCAAATGTAGAAATTTAACTGGCACCACTTTGGACGTTATCCTCCTCAGTAATTGAAAATAGAAAATATATGATATAAATTTTTCTACGATGGATATGTCAGTAAAATGTTAAAAGCAACCGACAGTCATATTTTAATCAGTTAGTTAGAAACTGTTGCAAGAAATATTTTATTGCTATTTCATGCTCATATTTTAAATATTTATGATGGATCCAGATATATCAATTGCTGATAGGTCAGATAATTTAGAAACAGATGGTAATTCTAGAGTAGAAGAGAAATTGTTAGATATATCAAATCAAATGTACTCAATTTCGAATACAATTAAATGTTTAAAGGATACCTTACAAAAGAGAATGGATTCTTTAGAATCAAAAATGCACACTGTGTGTGGAAAAGTTTCCGAAATGAGAAATCATGATCCAGAAATTGATTTCAATTGGAATAGAAATGTACACAATAATTGCACTGTCCCAAGTCAGTTTCAATCGCTTCCAAATTTACAAGTAACAAGGAACTTGAACACAAATCAGTTCACAAATCCCTCAACATCAGAAATTGTTCACACAAATTCATCATTTAGTTTGACTTAACCACAGACTTATGATGGTTCAAATGATATTGGTTAATATTTGGCACGGTTTAATTTGATTTCCGAGATAAATAACTGGTCTTACCAAGCTTAGTCGTTGTATTTGGCAAGAAGCTTGTCAGGAAATGCTAGGTCTTTACATAGTGAGTTGACAGAGCTACAGAAAATAGATTTTGATAGTTTAGTGGAAATACTGAGAACAAAGTATGGTACTCGAAACAAAGCTGAAATTTTTAGAGCTCAGTTAAAATCAATGACTAGGGGAAAAAATCAGTCAATTTCAGATCTTACTCAACACATCAAAACAATTACACGACATGCTTACCCAGATGCAAATTCAGAAATGATAGAAATTCTGTCCTTGGATTGTTTCATTGATAGTCTGGATAACTCTGAAATCAGATTGAGATTAAGAGAATGCTGTCCAAAAACTATGGCAGAAGCAGAAACTATTGCTGTTAGATTAGAAACTCACCAACTGGCTGGCAAGCAAAGAAGTCAACCAATTAATGTCTTAAAAAGTGTTGGAATTCAGGGTTATTCTAAACCTACATTAGAAAATGTGATAAATAAAATTGAGACACTGACAGCTCTAATAGAAAAATTATAGTCACAGAAAAATGGTCACTATGATCAAAGAGAGCACACAGTTAACACTCAAGGAAATCGATACAATACAAATAGAGCAAATAACAGTGGATATTATCCCAACTATAACAGAACTGCTCACAAACCACCACACATATATCCTAACAGAAATCAGAATACAGATAAAACTGTCCAGAACAATAACAATTTCAAAGATAGAAGGTTTGTGGGAAACGGGAACAGGTGAAGTTGGGGGACCGCAACCAGACCACAGCAGATGTAAGGTCCAGAAGGGAAGTCATTCAATTAAATAGTTTAAGGGCTGAAAATGGTTATTTTTGTGATGTGATGATAAATGGATTTCTAGTATATTGTTTGTGTGATTCTAATGCAAATGTTTCTATAATAAATTATAGAATTTTAGAAAAATGGGAAAAATATAGTAAATCTGATATATATCCAGTAAATATGATGACGAGTACTGTTACTGGTGAAATCAAGCCTTTTCTTAAAAAAACAACAGTGAATATAAAATTAGGAAATCATATTTGTAGTCACTCTAGTTCGTATGTTCATGCGTTTTGTGATTAAAACTAGTATGCCCACGAACCCTTCTGATATGGTGACACACTTCAAAACGCAATGGGTACTTGGAACCGAAAATGAACCGTGTACGGTTCGTCTCGAAGAGAAGCAAATATGCCAAATACTGCGCTACAGTCCAGCAGTCGCACATGGGGGTGACACAAAACTGTCGGTCTATAAATCTCAACCGTGAAACTTGACAATCGGCGAGTTCCGTTCCGTATCGAAACAAGGGGCTATAACGCTTGTCGAATATTAGTTTGGGAAACTATGTTTAATCCATCGCAGCAGTTAGTTGAAGATAGTGTGCCGCTCCCGATCGGAACAAGTGGCTGTTAATTTCTTTGTCATAGTTTTGAACGACTTATCTTCGACTTCATCACTGCAGTCAACTAGAAGACCGGAACACCGCTGCTATAACATTTTCACGATTTATTTTTCATATGATCAAACGAGGATCCAACTGGATTGCCGACAAGCGTCAACGGCTGTAATACTTGTAAAAAATTACTCCAGATACTCCTGACCAAGATTTTGTATGCTGATTCCGGAAATGATATTGAGGAGGAAATTCCTACAAAGTAACATACACAGCGTATATTGTCATATTAATCTAGATCTTGATACAGTGATTGACGCTTATTTGCGCCAATCTACGTAAACAATAATGGTCAATTGAGCTATTCATGCATGCATAATCTCGAAAGATAAAAATGCTAAAGATAAAAAGTGCGATGTCGCGAATAAAAATTGGATGACCTACTTGTTTTCTTTCCAGGATACACGCAACTTACAATCGAGACTCAATTAACTTTACGCGCCGTTCGCTTGAACTCCCCGTGGACACCAACGGTTGTGTGCATATTGTACCATACTAAAGAATATTTGCTTACAAATATAAAACCAGAATGTTATATTAATATATAGAAAGAGTGTAGTATAACTAGTTTCATTTGCCATAAGTAAAACGACATTTCGGAAATAAATACCAATTTCATTGTTTATGTTTTCCGGTTATCCGAAGTAGCTCCTGTTAGATAGAAAATGAGACCACTTTAGTTTAAACCTATTTATTTTAGCTCGATTGCATCGAAAGCCTAAGGCTTATATTATAAACGCTCTCGAGTCCGTTTCCTGGGCCTATAACCAGTACTTGGTGTCTTTGGGGGTGATCTAAAGAACGCTCCCACCGTTGGGATCGAACCCGTGACCTTCCGGTCGCTAGGAGGACACCATATCCATTACACCACGGCGACCTTTTTTAACACTTTAGATGTTGTAACTTCTGACCGTTTGCTTTCATTTTCTAGAAAGCAGTCGTTTAAACTTTTCAGCGTTTTGACAGCGATAAAGTATGCTAATGAACTGCTAGAATATATTGCCTTCATGCATGTAACTCTTAAGGAACCTTTCTCAGATACTGATTAATCCATATGAGCCGCGTAATGTGAAAATGTGTCCTATGCCATGTGCGTTTGAAAGCGAGAGGAGAGAATGATCATTTACTGCAAAAATATATTGCCTTCGTGCATGTAGCTCAGAAGGTGACCTCGTGCCGCTGGTATGGAATTGTGTCAGTCGGTCCTGAATGAATAAAATACATGAATCCCGTCATGTGAAAATGGCTCTTATGCTATCTGCGACCAGCGTAACTCCAGAACAATATCTACACGTTCGTAGTCTGGTCAAGAGATACCCTGTCGACTATTGAGACCACGAAACAGCGGTCAGCATAGCCTCTGCCTCTGACCAAACTGCGCTGGACTGGAACTACGCTGACCATTTTCGCATGACATTATGTGGCCTCATTCCGTAAGGACCCCATAATCTTCGAAATACACAAGCAAACTCACTTGCAATTCGGCATGTTCCGTTCCGACTCGAAATAAAGGGCTATAGCTATTGTCCAATATTATTTGGAGAAAAGTATATTTTATATCCATCGCAGCGGTGAAGATCTGGTGCCGTTATTTACTAGTTTGCGAGACCAACTGACGCAATGGCATACCAGCTGCATTAAGCACCGTTACTCGAAAATGCCCTGCATACCGTGCACGGAATGACAATATTTATGTTCCCCAACATGTTTTGACAAATAACCTGTTTATTTGTCAGAAAAATGCTATTGGCATATATATATAAATATATACACCCGGATATGACTTATTTAGGGAACGGACAGATATTGTTTATAAATAAGATTAATGATGCATTCATTGAAAAACATGATGTGTTAAAACGTTTCACGGACGCAGTATAGCACAAAACTTTGATAAGTTAAGTACTAGTATAGGTTAAGTTTGGTAACATAATGGTATTGATTTCTGCCAATCGTAAATGAATATTATATTATCTCGTGCATACCGTGTTCGTCGAAGTCCGGTTTGAAGGTAAAATAAAATAATAGTGAATCATAGAAACAATACAGATTCTGTCATTGATCTGTATACGTTCCTGGAATTTTTGTGATTCCAATCTGATTTGTGAACGTTTCTGAAGCTGTGATAAAATACACATCATTGAAATTAAATTGCTGAGTAGGTCGCTTTATTGCTCTCGGAGACGCGGTATTATCGACGTCTTTGCTATCTTGTGTAGTAATGGACAGACAATATAATGATTGTCACTTATGCGTTTAATTACTTGAAAACGTGTTTAACCACTCAAATTCATTATCATCGAAGAGCATCTAGTAATAAAAATTGCCCTTTACTGTTCTGTTCAATCTGTTTGACATGTATGGAATTAACGGAATGAAGGCGTACACACATATGATGAAATGATAATATATTTAACTTAAGTACGTGAAACAGCTATATGGTTCGATAATAGGTATCTCAAATTACGTGAAAATATCAAATAGCAAACAACGTCAAGATCGCTTACTAAAAGCTTCATTTGTTCAGCGATGTAATTATAGACACAAACAAAGGCTTATGTCCGGAAACAATTCCATAAATATTATCGATAAACTCATTTGTGTCAGCAGACTGGGTAACATGATGATGTCGCCCTTTTTGACACATCTGTCATCGTGTAACCTACCTGCAACTAATCAACGCCATGGAGAATATGTACCTATTTTGGGGTTTTAAGGTTTATGGGGGGATAAAATTCATTAAAACTTCGCTTTGGTTTTTCTTCATTCAAACTATATATCATTTTAAAGCTAAAGACGGATAGAATAACATAAACACATTTTTGACTTTCAATATTTGTGTTCTTTATTCATATTTTGGTTTAAAACCAATACATTTTTACACTAATTTACAAAATCTCAATCTCAAGTTAGGAAGGATATGCACTACCTTATGTTGACTAAATACAAAGCTATATACATATACAAGGTCGAGTTAGCAACATTTCACAGAAAATTATTGTTATAAAACAACAAATGAGTTTGTATTCAACTGCCTTTTTTGGATAAATTTCCTAAACAAAGTTCTAAAAATAACTAAAACGTAACTACTTTTTAAAAATATAGGTATGGTGGATAATAAGAGTCACAATTATATTTCAAAGGCTTAACAATTTTGTTATTTACCTCTCAACCAAATTGCAAATTTTAAACCATCTCAAATTGAAATAGATTGCAGACGACATATATAATTGTAAAAGAATATAAAGAAATTGTCAAACCGATTGATTTTATATTTCGATTCCTTCTACCCATTTTGAAAGCGTGGCCCTCGCTCCGTAGAAAAACGTGCAAAACAAATCGGTCGAAACCACGTGCAGTGGTGAGAAAACCGGGTAGTATGTGTATACACATACCTGAGAAAACACATACTTATTTTGACAGTTGGGTGTCAACTAGTAAAACAACTATTAACATTAATCAGCAAGAGATCACACTAAATAGCAGAAATGACCACGTAGAGATATCATCACTTACCCTATTTCAAATATTTTCCAGCTGAAAATTGTCCCCACACGTCTTTTTTAGTTTATTTGTATTGTTTTTCTGGAGCCGAAGTGCATCTCACAGAATATCCATCCAACTTCCGTTGTTTTCACTTTCGTTATTAAAAATTCCGTTTAAAACAATTATTTCTACTTTTAGATTGTTAAAGCGATGTATTATTATATATTATCAATAGAATAGTATACCGTCATGAATTGAACGGAGTTACGTATCGATCTTTCTGTCAGTCTGTAAGCGTACTATTTTATGCGCAATAATATAAGTACTGTGATTCGACAACAATTGTAAACAATGGTGAAATGCTTCTTACATAGTTATTCTTTTGAGTGTTTATGAGGTCTGATCGTGCAGTTTGCAAACATCAGCGGAAAGATTACAATCCAATGCATTTGTCATCGTCAACCGTTTGGAATGTCAATTACGCGATGAGTGAGTTTTTAGCATGTTTCTTTCTATTTTATTAATTTAAAAATGGCTGCCCCCATGGTGATGAAATGACATGTGCTCGAGTTTTGATATTTCTAGATATGTAAACTTTTTTTACTATTTAAGCGTAACTTGCCATCGTCAATGTCGATATTATTCACTAGTTATAGAATTTTCCGCCGAAATACGTGGAATAAACATGATTCAGATTTTTGAAAATAATGTATATTTTAGTGTTAAAATCGCTTTGTATTTTGATTGATTTTGTGGATGGTATGATACGTTGATGTACAAAATTGGTAGCAGTTTGAAGGAAAAACATCCTTTAAAGCATATATGTATACATTTTCAATGTGACACTCTTCCTTTAGTCAAATTTGAGTTCAATGCTAGGGATCCCACATTTTTCAAAATGAAGCCTCTACGTGGACCTTAATCCAGTAATAAAAATTGACCTGAAAGAAAACAATACAGGTTTATGCCATTAAGAACCTTACCTGGATAATTAAATTAATACAATTTCTTGATATGTGTTTCAGATAGAGTATTTATGTGTGTTGTTTTTACCCTTTTGTTCTCAATAAGAAGATGTCATGACGTACACCGCAATTGTGTACAAAGTGCCAACTAGGGTAGCTTAGTGCAACGAACAAAAATCCGAAGCTTCGGATTTACAAAGCGTACCACAGGTCAACGTGGTATTAAGTGCATTAGATGCGCACCTGTCATCACTGATTAAAAATAAGTCTTCTATGGTTCAAACTTGAAACAAATGTCTTAATGTAAACATCCGCCATACATACAACTTACATGTTTTCGCAACAATGAAATCAAACACAGTGACACGGACAAAGTAAACAATACGCAATTGTTGGTGAATATATGTCAACTCCATGGTAATTTTTCCCCTTGTTCTATTTTTGGAAGTTCGTGAAATAAGTACAGGCGACAACGGTTACAAGTACAGTTGAACTAACTTTGTGGAAATATTTGCAGAATTGAAAAAGGGGTCGCATGGAATTAAGTTTGAATCACAGAAATAACATACAAATAACATTAACATAAAAATAAAAATGACAAAAAAAAATAAGCACAAAAGCCAGAAGCAAACAAAAGGATATTGTTCGTCGTATGAAATAATTATCTGAATATTGTTATATTGGACCATCTGTCATGTACAAGATACTGATTTTTGTTTTATAAATGCTTAACTTGTTAGATGATACTGGGAAGATTATATTTGCATTATTTTCAAATGCGTCGAAAGCAAATTACATCGTATGTTAACCACATTTGTATATACTGTGCGCACATTTGTCATTAAACATTGCAGAATTATACTTATTAAAACATACATTTCTCAAATCGTTTGTTGAAAACCATCAACAGCAACACATTAAACCAGTATCAAGCAAATTATTACCAAATATAAGTAACTTTACGACGAACGGCAAATGGATACAATCAAAAAAGCTTCATACATGCATTTCATATTAAGCACGCACATTGTTTGTTGTGTGTTTATATTTGTTTATTTTGTTGTTAATGACAAGTTAATGTTAAGGAATGATTATAAACAAACGAAGCGTTCCAACTAAACGTTGTTACAATACGCCCATTATATATTTTTCTCTAACCTAAATACCAGATATCTGGCCATAAGGAGGAGTGAATGACTAAGAATATAGTTATTTAGCTGCCATCTGGTAAACATTATTGCAATACAAATACTAAAAGAGCAAACGGCCATGGTATTGCATGATGGTAAACTCGTTTGCTGTCCTTTTTATTTGTTCCAACGTTGTGCAAACACAAGCATTCATATAGGCATCATCAACAGAAGCAGGTGCAAGAGCATCAGGAGCAACAACAGAAACATCATAATCAACATTTTTATTTTCACTTTAATAATCGTTATAGACGTCATTATCATCCTTCCAACCATTCAACTTTATCGCTATTACAAAATGAACAATATGAGCTGCAATTTGTTAATTTCCATATTTAAATATTTAAAAAATTAAGTTTCTTTATACATACGCTAATGGCAAAAATGCACATGTAAACCTATTACCAGAATTGTACATTTTCAATGTGCTAATTTAACGTGGCTTAGGTTTAAAATATCATACGTATGAGTAATTGTGCATTCACCGGCTGACTGTGCAGTGTATACATTCTTATGACTTCATTATTAATGCAGGCAGCGACCGTACATTTTTCTTATCAATGTTAAATGCCTTCCAGAACCATATCTAATGTTTAAAGGGCCGCTGTTAATGAGGTAATAATGACTAATAAGAGGCCTGTGTCATCTACATTTTTACTGACGAGAATTCTCGCTGATTTCACAGATTTCCAATAAGTAAAACAGACAACAGCGTGTATAATACGGACTCAGAAATTAAGTAACTTTTGATTGTACATTCTGCGCATGCTTAGAATTGTTGGAATTCCATTCTCATGTCTTATAGAGACACTCATTATGTTCATTCCTTGATTTCTAACTGCGGCGTTAAAGTGTGATATAGATCCACATAAAGGCATTCCGTATCGAACCGCCACCGTTAATAAACACAAAATAAACACAACTCACGCACTACGACGAGCGTATGACGGCTGCACGTAAACAGATGGCACAGATGGTGATATTGACACTACCTTAAAAGGGTGAATCACCACAACAATCAGTTTTGTTTCAAATGTTTGACTTTCAGACATTATGTTCCATTTAAAATGCACCATGTACCATAAAATTGTTCAGACTATTTTAAACAAAAAAGTCTATAATTTTGGCTGTCTTGCATTGCGCCATTGTTTGAGTCCGCCATGCAGCAATTAACCTCCGTCTTCATGACTCGGGATCTGTCGGAGTAACCTTACCCTTATCTCGTGGTCAAATACATCTAATGTGAAGACATGGAGCGAGTGTTTACTCTGAGGGAGAATGTATGACGGAATATTTGAGCCTGGTGGAGACCGCCCGTTTCATCCTTGCCTTCGGACTCAAGTGTATCGTTGAGCGAAAAGAAGAAAAGTAAATAATATACTTTCCATAAGTATATTATTCGCAAATTATTTGTTTCACTTTTTCATCATACTTTTTTTCAAAATCATATCGTCCTAAAGTCTGGTAATAACAGGATCACATTGCTCACTGTGTGCATCATACAATTTGAAACAAAAATACAATTGTGGGAACCAACTAAATTATTGGCGTCGCTCTGGAGAGCGGCGACTAGTATGTAATGCATTTTTTTTCGCTTATGGGAGGAGAAGTTATTTTACGGATCAATGTATATATTTTTGTTTTAAGAATATCTTGCATAGTCATGATTTTTTGTGTAAATAAGTACTGCATTTGTGCCTATTACATTTATTACAACATTTATTGCCAAGAATGCAAAGCTAATTGTTTTAATTAATAACTAATCCACAACTGATCACAGGGGAAAGATCACAGGGACTGGGTAAATATATATTTGACGACATATCGCGCAAGCAAGTTTATTGGAAGGCGTAGTGGTACGAAAACGTACAATGTATTAGTTTATTAATAAACATATAATAACGATCGCTTTACACAACTTCACCAAATAGCAGTACATAAATGATGTCAGCCGGAATAGCTCAGTTGGGAGTGCGTTAGACGGAAGTTGTTTACGCAACAATCATCTTAAGGCCCCCGGTTCAATCCCGGGTTCCGGCACGAACGGAACAGTTCGGCGGCTGACAATTTTTTTCAGTCAGGTTAATAAATATATAATAAAGCTTTATTTTATGTAGACATTTTAAAATCCATTTACTACAATTGGACATTTTTAATAAAATTAATGGATGCCGCGTGGTGACAACGTTAATTAAAATTTCTTACATCACTTAAATATCTTATAAAAAATACACGTGTTTTTATATAAACAAATAAATGCAAACAACTAATCTATTATCCATGTATTTTTATGGTTGTCTATCATAGGCCCTTAGTACTATCCCTACCACATGTAGAGCACGTAGCGCGACACGTATTATTGATTGTCACAATGAGTTGCGATAAAGGAAGCAGCCGCTTATCAAGGAGGTGCTGTGTCCCAGCAACCCGTTTCCCTAGAGTCAAGCACTCCTCGGACTTTTTTAAGAACTACATATAGAGCACGAAGCGAAACACGTATTACTATCCAGGTGGTATGGGCCCTTTAGCATTATCCGACCTTTACGTCCATAGTTATCTTCCTTAGAATTTGAGAAATTTTGAAATCGTTGTTCGAAGTCCAAAATGTTCATCCGATTGTTCCCAAACTTGCACAGGTTTTTTTTTATCAATGAGGACCCAACCCAAACTCTATATGAGCAATATCGGACCATACGTCCAGAATTATGTCTCTTTGAATTTAAAAAATAAAAGTGAAAAAACTGCTTGGTTAGGTGTTTATGTCAACATTTTTCATCAGATTCTTTCCAAACTTACAGTGTCTTCATTTCAATGTGCATTTTTACCTCATTTAAAATGAGAAACATCGGGACAATAAGTCCAGAATTTTTTTCTTTTAAATTTGACAAAATAAACAATTTCCATTTGGTTAAAAGATTTCACAACTTTCGTCTGAATCTTTTCAAACTTGTTAAGTGTTTTTATATAAGTATTACTGAACCCTATTGAAAATGATGAATATCGGAGCAATAAATCTATTATGATCTTTTACTGAATTTCAAAGTATGAAAGTTTGAAATGCAGCTTCTTTATGCAATTTACAGTTTTCATTCATTTTTTTCCAAACTTTTACAGTGTTTTCATATCAATGAGTACTCAACCCCTATCGTAAATGAGCAACGTAAAAATAAGTTCAGAATATTCTCCCCTTGAAGTTGAGAAAAATATGAAATTACGCTTACAAGATGAAGCAGATTTTTTAAAACTTACACAGTTCTGTTCAATTAATGAAAACTGCACACGGATGCCAGTAAAAAAAAAAGGAAACCAATGTAAATAAAATGAACTATGAAATATTTGGGGGTTACAACACAAAATCATAGATTATGGTTATTTGGGGTTATAATACAACATCATAAATAATGGTTATATGAGGGTTATAACACAAAATTATAGATAATGGTTATACCAGTATCTTTTTCTATTTTGTAAAAATAATCAGCCAATATATAAATATTTACAGTAGAAAAAAATCGTTCCATGTAACTTCATTGAGTGCCTTTTACACTGAAATTCCCGACGCCCTTTGATGCTTTGCATCAATACTTATCTTGTTTTATTGGATATACATGTAAACAAATGCTTACGGTCAAAATGATTGAACAAATGTCAAGAACAAGAGCGTGTGTGTAAAAATATGATCGTTAGTTTCGTATATGTAATTAATTAGATAATTCTGTTCTCAAATGCAAACAATAATTATGAAAGCAAGAATTGTGCATGAGAGCCACCATGAGAAAGAATCCAAAAAAACATGGAATTTTTCGATCGTACATTAAACTGTTACAACGGTTCAACGCCATCCGTCCTGTTGATGGGAAGTTAACACAAACTCAGTTTGCTGCTTAAACTCATCAAATAGGTCTCGTTCTGCGAAAACTGGACTTTATGCATGTGCGTAAAGTGTCGTCCCAGATTAGCCTGTACAGTCCGCACATGCTGCTCAGTGACGAACCTTTCCACGTTTATGGATTGTTTTCTTTAAAGAAAGTCTCTTCTTAAACAAAAATGCAGTTTAGGCGGAAAGTGTCATACATGAAAAGCCTGTGCGAACTGCACAGGCTAACCTTAAAAAGACATTACGTAAGATCATTAAGCCCAGTTCTCCAGAACGAGGATCAAATGAACAAGTTTAATTAGCATATATTGTCATGTGACAAAGACGTAAATTAATCGAATGTCTGGACAATTTATAGACAGACTTAACACAATTCTGTATTTGTTTTTAGCAGCAGATCAATGTAAATCTTTTCCGGAGAATTAATTTCGCGTGTAATGGTATGTATTGTATATCAGAAGACATATTGCTTCTTTCATGATCTTGAAATACGTCTGAACTGTTATTAATGATATTTTTGCTATATTGATGTGGTATTTTTAACTTCGTTTGCTGCACGATGTAATCAGATATTTATGTATTATAATTATAAGGTGATGAGCATGGATGCAAATATGACGGCCGATGTAATGAATACACTCCCAATGGGCACATACTTTATGTGATGTACTAGTATAATATCCTAGTTTTCACATAATCTGTAAAAGCTATTATCTGTGAAGAAAATGCCCCAGCTTACTTTTCCTGATACAGTCACAATGGTTGACCGCCCATTGCGTTCGTATTGTTCGTATTATCAATAAGAACATCTTGAATAATTAATTTGACTTAAGCACGCTACATCTCCATGCCTCTTAAATAAAATAGTAGTGATCTATGTTATTTCAATAAAAGTACTTAAAGATATATGCCAAGTGTACATGACCAAGCAGTGAATATCGACCTATAAGCCTCGATGAGTCAGAACAGGAGAGAGACGTATATAAGGATATGCTGGCAATGCTATTAATTTTTTAAGTGCCAATTAAGAACTTTTTTGACTCCGCTTATGAGCATCGAGTTTGAAGTATGGTTGTTTTCCGAAGTCGTATAAATCCAAGTGGAGATTTATATAAAAGGATGTGGATTTTCTAAGGGAACAGCGGGAGTTCAAACCTGTGTTCTTTTTTGTTGGTAACCCATTTAGATTGAATAGTGGAGACAGCAAAGACATTACCTCAGCTTAGATCTCAATTCACGTGCTAACTGTGCTTATGATGCTTTTGTAAACGTGTATTCAGAGCAATATAGAAGGTATCTCCCAAAAAAGACGACACAAACATACATAAATCTAGACGAGAAGAAAGCAACACATTTTAATCACGCCAATATGGTGGACGATTGTAGGGTTATTCGGTGGTAGGAAAATTATTTACATAAAAGAAGAACTGTCAGATGA
>NC_068368.1:54616902-54631902 GCF_020536995.1 Dreissena polymorpha | reverse complement strand
TTCGTTGGATTTGCGCTTCTTTTACTGGTGTTAAGTTATGTACTTTTCGTGTAAACCGTGCGAAATCTCAAGAAATCTCTTCGTTCGCTTACAAACGATAATCCTCGAATGGCATAACATAAGGAGAGCAAGTACACTGGCAATCACTGAAAGGGTCTATAGGTCACAATATACCAAAAGATTTCCTTAACAAATTCAATGTAAAAGCAACAACTTCAACGAAAAATAAAGCTAAACTTTTGCGAATAGACACCATCATAACCATACCTTTTCTTAAAGAGCATTCCAAGCCGAATTGATTTAAATAATAAAAAGATAGGTCATTGCGTATGTAAGAAAGAACTCGACGCGAATCAACG
Organism: Dreissena polymorpha; assembly: GCF_020536995.1. NCBI lineage: Eukaryota > Metazoa > Mollusca > Bivalvia > Myida > Dreissenidae > Dreissena > Dreissena polymorpha. The sequence continues at coordinate 54,631,543 of NC_068368.1, read as the reverse complement.
GTTACTGTTTTAAGGCCATCTTTTTACCGGCTTATCTCCAGATGATGAGGGTTTCCCACCATCTGTCAAAGTCTCACGTAGTCTCCAACCTTAAAGAAAACCACTGAATTTTTAGTATGCAACAATGTTTTCCCTACCACATGCACACAGAAATATTAAAAAATAAAGTCATGGCAAGTGCCCATACAGAGAATTGTGTCTTCAAATAAATGACGTTCCATTTTTTAGAAGGTATAGCATTGAACACCAAAAGTATTTAGCATACTGTAACCTTTAGCGATAACTGCACTCTGATGACATGAAGTAGATGGGGACAACTTGACCAGATCGCGCGCAACATATGTGGACTTGTTTGAAATCGAACTATCGATATCCGAATTGATATTCAAACGTACTGATGAATGAGCTGTAGTCGGGACCGAATTTTGTTTCCATACGTTGAATGAATCAGTCGGCTTCAAACTATTTTGATACATTTAATTGTTCAAACTCCCGCAGATATGTTGCCTTTATTCGCTATATCTATTTTCACACAGTATTTTACCGGCGTGCACCTGGCGCGAACACGTTAAGGGCTATCTGCCAAACCTCTTCAATCTTATTTACGCAACATTAGAAGACTCTTGTATTGCATCAATGCGCAGACATGTCATAATTCACCAACCGATTTGTCTTTCCTGTCATTGCGCTATAAGTATTGTTGATGATGTTTGTGCAGGATGATTTTTTTTTAGAGTGGCCGTCGTCGTTGTTATTATTGTTGCAGTTGTTAGCGCATGAATATATGACGAATTGAAACTGTGTATGCGGCGGTTCAATTTTGGCACCGAACAAATACATACGTACTTGACACAAACCGTCTCAATAATTATATTCTGTACTAACTTATAACAACCTGTTCTTTGATTTTTTTTCCAGACGTTTATATACATTAAACATCAGACGCGCGATGCAGTTTCATGATTTTCTTGCTGTATCAGATCAATACAATAGAAACAAAGACGATATTACTTTGTGCGTCTGGAAACTAGTGGAAATCATTCAGTTACATACATTTAGGGGGACATTGTTGTCGTTGATGCATTTTAACCGTTGTGTCATGAAAAACATATTCCGTAAGGAATATCAATGATTTCTTGTAAGGATGTAGAATCAAATGATTGACACACTTTTTTGTTATATATTCAGTTACTTTTCTCACTGTATGTTTTATTTATATTTTGGTACATTCTACAGTAACGTAAAGATTAGTTAACAGGAGATATGTTAACTGAGAATATGTTAACTTAAGGGCGATGTCCCCTGAATTAATTATAAACTGGCTCTTGGTTTCATTTAGTCCCAGTTATTGTAATATTATACATCTTTATTCCTAACTGTAAATGACATTTTGATATTACGCTATGGACAATAACTGTATAATGTTTGACTAATTATGCATTTAACTACCCTTGTTGTAATCACATTTCACTTATCCTTCGTTTTTAGCACGGTATCCTCCGCATCTGTATATTTATTTGTTTTGTAATGTACCCCCGCACAGGGTGTATAAGATAATATTAATGCTGTTCGTTCGCCCCTCAATCTAGAGGTCATCAAAAAGGAAGGTTACATTCCTTTGAACGTGCAAGTATGTTTTATTGTTTGTTCCTACCATAACAAACAAAGTTGTTTAGTACTCATATCTGTATTTTTTAACTGATGTATAACAATAGCTAATATAAAACATTTATTATTATAGCGTCATAAAGCGTTGTTTTATGTTACATATCACTAATTAAATTAATTGACATTCGCACGTTGTTTCTCGAAAACGAGTTATGCTACGAAAAACTGTATTATGTCAATTCGCAACTTAACATCAAAGAAATAAGAGTAGAGAATATTGCGATAACTATTTCTCAAAGAGGACATACACTCATAAACACGAGTGATTTATTCGCGCAATCACACATGTTCTGTAACAGTTACAGGGTAAGCTTCATAAATCACTTCAGTTTTTCCGATATTATCTATACGTGTAAATAAGTTGATTAGCGTTCCAAAGGAAACATGACAGGCAAACAAAGAACATAGCCGGAGCCTTAATAAAAGTGCGGTATACATGTCATTTTTCTTTTTACAAGCATAACTGACAAAAAGACAAATTTGAATAATAAATAAAACGATTTCACTGAAAACTTCACACATCGATTATTATCTTTGAATTAAAACAAAGACTGCGCCTGTTGCCGTTGCGATTTTAGTCAATAGCGACAGTTTCATTTCCAGAAGTACTAATTGTTTTAATATGTTACACATTGTTATCTCATTATTTGAATATTCTGTTATCATATTTTTATTTCGATAAGATCTGATTTCATGCGTGTTTTATCTATAACCATTAGACGTGATCAACTAATTAAAATGACCACAAAATAATCTCTCCCCATCGTTTATTTTTGCTATTTCTTTTATTTCCATCCTCACCATTCACTGGCGAATATAAAAAGTGCATGACCGTTAGAAATTGTCGCTAAGAAGCAAGATAGTGCTTCTGATCAGCGGCATCTGTAAACTGGCCGTGCTAAACGCGCGCGCGGCAAGCACGTGCTTTGTTAGAAATCTCGAGCGTCGATTGGTTGACTCGCTGGTCAGCTTCGCTCATTAATATCGATACAGCCTCCGATGCCGAACGTGGATTGGCTAGGATGGAAATTGGACGGACAGGTTCTTGAGGCCAATGGGCATCAAGCTCTAATTCGCCGGGAAGACGCAAAAATTTATGAAACCACAACGAAAATATGAAATGCCGAAGCGTATATTAGTTTTCGGTTAAAGCGGAACGGTAGGTGGTTTTGCATGAACAACTTAACAATAATGCAAAAACATTGCTGGATATAAAATGCCAAGTTTTTACTGCAAGATTGCACAATACTTTCACAATTTTCTGAGAAGAATATACATCAGAAAATAATTCGCAACATTTCCGACTGATTTACTCACTGCAACAGACAGTTATCAACGGCTGTGTGGCATAAAGGTGACATAAACTCCTGTTTTTTAAATGCACTCCTCTTTTTTCCTTCTCGTTTCCAAGACATACTTACTAGAGGGAACGACTTACTAACTCGTGGGAACGACTTAGCTATGTCGTGGGAACGACTGACTAAGTCGAGAGAACGAAATAGAAAAAAGGAGTGCAAATCTTAATACGAGAGGAGTGCAATGAAAAAAAGATCGATGCAGTAAATAAAGGATATGTGCTTTAACAAAAGACGAGATAAGTTTACCTGTATAATATCTACATAATAATTATTATGTTTCGTTTTATAGCAGAAATTCTAACTAAATATTTAATACCTTTTCAGAGCGCTGGTATAGTTTTTTACGCGTGAAATAAAAAAATCGTGGCCATAAACAGTATACAAAACATATAAAATGGACAACTACTATTTATTGCATGTGCTAATTGCGTAAAATATAAACTAATTGTTGACAAAGAAAGATGCGTGCAAAGTTCTAGCGTAAAATGAACAAAGATAACTCAACAATCAACATTGTGTACGTGATGATGTTTCTATACAGCAAACAGAAGATCGTAGTTTAGAAGAGAGTTATTATTAATAAAAGTTTGATAAAATAAAAAACAACACAAACGCCGCGTATTCATTTGATTTTCTAACGTGTGATCGTACACCAGTTTCCTCAATTTTGTCCACAAGCGAAACAAAGGTCCGTTTCCATTCAGTTCACATACCCAGGTTGGAAATCATTTTCCAGAAGTCATTTGGTCGTATTGTTCATCAATCTATTAACATATTATCTCATTTGATTATTTTTAGGTTTAAAGAAGACGAAAATTATATTAACATAAAATTTGTAAAACAGTTTGAGGTAAAACAAATCTCCTAAAACCTACACACTATTTTCTTTCGTCAAAACTATTAATTCATTTATTTATGCATATCAAAACACGGGACCAATAATAAAATAAAAAATCCTGTGACTATGACATGTTAACAATGATATCTTATTTATTAACATTTAAAATACTGTATTTCTCACAAAATTACACTTAAATATATTATTTGTTTAAAATAATGTTCAGCCAGATACGTGTAACAACATGTACGTCTCTATTTGAACATACCGTAACTTCAGCTGCCGCCGCAACATACTTGTGTCCATACAACATAATTTCATCATTGAGTGTGAAGGTACTGTAAGCGAATATCATCGAGGGAGACCAATCGAGCAATCATAATCATCATCATTCTATTCTCATTTGTAGTTTCTTACTTCGCGTTTTGATATAGTAACGACACACTTTAAAGTAAGAAGAGATTCGTATAAGTCGCTAGTATATATTTTTAATTTGAATGAGTATTACACACGATATTTCTGCAACCAGATAAAATAGACAAAAGCGGGGCCAGTAGGGTTTGCACATTTAGTCAACTCAAAATAGTGATAAATAGCCTGGGCTTGACATAAACGACCCTCAATTTCTTGCACGACGGTCACATTACATTCACCTCTGTGTTGGACTCAGACCGGACTATTTTTATGAGAGCGTCTAATTCATGTGATGACCATTCCAAGCGTTCATCATGAAGGTTACAGTATACTAAACAATCTCTTGCACGACGGTTACATTACATTCACATTTAAAGAAAACCATCATACCACAAAATCTTATATCAGTCTTAAACTTAAGACCAAACAAAGTAAAAAGGGGGGAAAGAGAGCTTTATTTCTACATACTAACTACAGCTCAAAGTACAAAAATGCGCGCGCAAACATATAATATCAAAGTATAAAGCGCGCGCTGACCGTACATAATACACAACAGTAAAGAATGCGCGATCAAAAGAACATAAATCAAATACTAGTATGCGTCAACAAATACCATGCGAAAGTTACATCTATAACATCTAATTGGTAGCGCTGAGTGTTACATGTGAATTCAAGTAATGATCTATGACAAAGCGAAGGTACGCACATTGAATGATACTAAAAATACAATTATATCAAGCTCGTAATGTTCCACATAACATAAATCAACAATGAGATAAAAGCACTGTATTAACAAACACTGTTTGACTATTGACCTTCCCCATACACATACATTGTTTGACTATAATTCCCCATAGCATAATTGCTCGAGCCCATCATAATTAAACTAGGGAGGATGGGAGGGAGAGACGTGTAAGCACTTTGAGCTGCGCGCACTGACTGCCTGAATAAGCTGCATGCTGAACAGAGCCCGGCTACTGACACGCGGTCTCAAAGGTGGTGCTGGCGGGACATTAGCCGGCTTGTCATCATAAAGCATACGTGGCAGGACAAACATATGGGCAACAGCGCGTTTGGTCTCTCGTCTAAATACAATTAAGAATCTTAATTCAACTTAAACTTAAGACCAAACAAAGTAAAAAGGGGGGAAAGAGAGCTTTATTTCTACATACTTACTACAACTCAAAGTACAAAAATGCACGCGCAAACATATAATATCAAAGTATAAAGCGCGCGCTGACCGTACATAATACACAACAGTTAAGAATGCGCGCTCAAAAGAACATAAATCAAATACTAGTATGCGTCAACAAATACCATGCGAAAGTTACATCTATAACATCCAATTGGTAGCGCTGAGTGATACATGTGAATTCAAGTAATGATCTATGACAAAGCGAAGGTACGCACATTGAATGATACTAAAAATACAATTATATCAAGCTCGTAATGTTCCACATAACATAAATCAACAATAAGATAAAAGCACTGTATTAACAAACACTTTTTGACTATTGACCTTCCCAAACCTAATTGTAGGTGTTGGTTAGTAGGAGTAGACGTAATATAACGAGGTATAATTACAAGCAGTCTTTGATTGCGCGTTGCATTAATTGAATTGTTCGGAAACGCTGCCGAAAATCGTCTGATATGTATTGTTGGAAGCAGTTTGAGCGCCAGTCCCCTAACAGTTTGATAGCGTCGGGAGAAAGGCCGATGCTGTAACCAAATGTTGCACCGTCGCGTCGGAATGAGTGGCTAGCGATGTTGGAGGAAGGAATACCGGCCGCCTCCAAGCACTGAAGTATTCGCACTATGAATTGTTCGCTAGTTAATGGTTTTGCGTTACCCCCGATAACACACAGAAAGGCGGGACCAAAGGGTCAGCTCCGGCAGTCTGTCGGGCAGCGTGAAAAATTGCCTGAACCGGACATAGACGATGATGTTGAAGGCGTGGTAATGGAATGTCCAATGATTTAGACTGGAACTGGTTAGTCTTACTCCATCGAACGTGCAACAGAATACCCCAATTATGATACATTATGTCACACAGTCGTAATTGTTTATCAGGATGGAAGGCATTGCCAAGACTCGGTAAAACATTGCTTTTCCGTAATAGTCCATAAAACATCGTAAGTGCTACTGCCCAAATAGCCTGGGCTGGACATAAACGACCCTCAATTTCTTGCACGACGGTTACATTACATTCACCTCTGTGTTGGACTCAGACCGGACTATTTTTATGAGAACATCTAATTCATGTGATGATCATTCCAAGCGTTCATCATGAAGGTTACAGTATACTAAACAATCTCTTGCACGACGGTTACATTACATTCACATTTAAAGAAAACCATCATACCACAAAATCTTATATCAGTCTTTATGCATTATGATAATATGGATATGGTTGTTTGATGTTAACAAACCTAGATTTTTGTGTCACAGAATATTTAAGATCTACAATTACTGTGTATATACCTACATATATTTGAAAATAACTCTTAAAAGGGCAATATATCCCATATAAAAAGGTAGTATAAGAGACAAAACCTACTTATCTGTTGGTACAAAGCTTTCAAAATCACTTACCATATAAATTCTTATTATTTTAATAAATCTATCACTGGTTGATTCAATCAGTCAGCCTTATTTGTGCAGAAGGTGTTAATAAGTTTTTCCAAAGGAGAGACCTAGATCAGGGGCGGATCCATAATTTCAGTTTGGGGGGGGGGGGGCGGGATATTGAAAGATTTGCTAGGGCCCCTGGTGGGTTCAGGGCACGCCGGAAGCTCAATGATTTTAGTTTACTTTCATCAAAGTACCTTCTTATAATGCCAAAAAAGTGCAAAGTTTATATGTAATACGGATAAACCGGGCGACAGAGAGTCTAAAGTTAAAACATTTAGCGATTGTCAGTGATTAGTGGTAAATGTTGCGTACGAAAAAGAACAAAAATGAGTTTAAATAGGTGATTTAGATCTAGTTAAGTATGAAACATCAAATACATTTACTTTACTTTGGCGATTTTAGGGGAGGGGGGGGCGTACGCTGCGTCCGCCCCCCCCCCTGGATCCGCCTATGTGGATAACACCTGTTCACCAAACATGAATACCGGTACAAGTTTTTTCTGGAATAACGCAGGTATTGTCGTCATATGGGTCACTGTACTTATTTTTCATACACTTCAAATCACAATTTTCTGCTTGATCAAAAAAAGTTTTGCCACACCTTAGACGATAAACATAGAATCAAATTGTATGGCCTTGTATCAAAATGAGGCAATAGTCAAGTGATTTACTGTCAATTTGCCATTTAACAATCTAATGGCAAGGGTAAGTATTATATTTTTGCCTGCAAAATATATCAATAATGAAACACATGTCACCATCATAAATGTTTAGCCTAAAATTTGTATAAATATGAAATTGTGTCTGTTTTCAGGAAAAACACTGCATGGAAATTTATGGAAAATATTTCCCAATATGTAGAAAGGCATTTGTTCACCAGTAACATAATCATTAGAAAAGTGTCAAAATCAGACATGAGAAATTCAGTCCCCCTTGTACAATGTTGAAGAGTTCAAATGTGAACAAGAGCACCGTCTAGCGGGTGAAGACTGCTCATTTATTTTTATTTTTAAAGGTGAAGGGACCTATCTCAATACTTCAATCAAAAAGGGGAGGGGTGAGGTTGGAGAGGGGTGTATTGTGTGGGTGTATGTTCATTTATAACATTATCTTTCAAAAATGAAAAAAAAATGGGGGGATTCTTGGGTTGGATGGTCGGACAGTCATTCAAAAATAAAATAATAAAAATAAATATTTGTGGTCTTTTTAACCATGTTTAAAAAAGTATTTTTTTTTTTGGGGGGGGGATTTTGAGGTTGGGCCTGGGGATGGTTTGGGTGGTGTCCATTGTGGTATTTCAGGAAAGTGTTGTTTTGTCAAAGTATGAATCAAATCTGATCATAAATAAAGAAGTTGTGGCAATTTTAGCAAAATTTAATAATTTGATCTCGAGAGTCAATGTCATTCAAACTTCAAGATTAAATTCAACTTGCCAGGTACAGTACCCTCATGATAGTTCGAAAGTATTTAAAGTTTGAAAGCAATAGCCTTAATACTTCAGAAGTAAAGTGGATCAAAACACAAAATTTGACAAAATATTCATAGTTACTAAGTCAAAAAAGGGCCACAATTCCATCAAAATACCTACCAGAGTTATGCAACTTGTCCTGTTCAGTCCCCTTATGATAGATAATAAGTGTTGCAAGTATGAAAGCAATAGCTTTGAAAATTTAGGAATAAAGTTGACCTAAAAACAAAATTTAACCAAATGTTCAAATTTTTAAGTATAAAAGGGGACATAATTCTGTAAAAATGCCAGTCAGAGTTACATAACTTTATATAACTTTGCATGCACAGTCCCCTTATGATAGTTAGTAAGTGTTGCAAGTATGAAAGCAATAGCTTTGATACTTTAGGAATAAAGTGGACCTAAACACAAAACTTAAACAAATTCTTAATTTTCTTAGTATAAAAAGGGCACATAATTCTGTCAAAATGCCAGCCAGAGTTATCTAACTTTGCCTGCCCAGGCCCCCCCATGATAGTTAGTAAGTGTGCCATGTTTGAATGCAAAAGCTCTGATACTTTATGAGAAAAGTTGACCTAAACACAAAACTTAACCTAAATACAAAACTTAACCGGAGGCGGACGCTCAGGTGATGACAATAGCTCATATTTTGTTAAAAAAAAAGATAAGCTAATAAGTGATAATGAAGAAACATTCTACAGAAAAAGTTAAGTAGCTGCATTCCTACACGGATCTGCTTTCCAAAACCCAGGACATAAACTATAAATGGCTTTTCAACATGGGAATCCAGTTCCAAGCCACATACTGCATGAGTTCAATGAGAAGATATCCATAAGTCAGTAGTAAACCCATAATTGTTATTGCCTCTTTATAGGCGGTTCATGTGCACACAAACACAATTTTTATTCTTTACCCACATTTCAAACCTTAAATTCACAAATGTGGTAATGGATAAAAAGGAAATTTAAGCAATGTCATCAATGGTTTAATGGGTGTATCAGTCATAGTATGACATTTGTCAAGTTTTTATTACTTAGATGTATTAAAATACCTGTACATTACTATAATCAGTTATTATCAAGTTATTTAAATTGTTATAAATTGTGAAATTGTTTTATACATGTAATTATTGAGTTTATTTTTCTCTCTCCATTTTTGCATCATGCTGTATTTGTATTGTATTGAGCATATTGAAATCATAAAATGTTATTATTTTGCATTTGAATTTTGCGTGATAGTTTAAGTGACTAAAACTAATTAAAATGATGTCCATTCATAAGGTTGATGTCTTTTCATTTATGTAAAAACAAAGATTATTTTTAATACATTTGCATGCTGATTTTAAGGATAACATAAAGCAAATACAATAAAAGCAAATACAATCATTTGTCCCAAATGCATCTCCTCTAAAGCCCTGCTGGGATTTGAACCCAGACCTCTTCCCTCTGGCAAGAAAAGTATTCTATCTTGAAATACAAGGGCATGTTAGAGGAAAATTAGCATTTTTAAGACTATAAACATTAAAAGATATTGTATCTGTAGTATAATGTAAAACTTTCCTTAAGATAATTTTTCACGGGATCTTTCTTACATAACACACTGTGAATCTGCAATACATTACAGCTTAACTTCAGTTGTTTTCATTGTTCATGTACTTTCAAGTATTGTGTTTATCGTTATTGAATGGTATCTCCTAAACACAGGTGTTTAATACTGTTATTAAAATCTAACAAGATAGTATGGTTTTGCTTTTTTCTGTTAATATCCCAGAAATATGCCACCATTTTAATGGACTTGTTCTCATGTTTTTGTTTTTTTAATAATGTCAATTTTGTTTGACTACCAAAATTGAAATATCTAAATACTGAAACACCATTATAATTACAGGAATCTAATAAAAAAAAGGAATATTTTTTCTCTCCCAGTCTGCGAACAGTTATGATTAAAAACATACATTTGCTAGTATCAAACCATTCAGTACAAGTACAACATAATTAAATAGTGGAAGTGTGGAATTTCCTGTTTATACATGTAGATCAGATGACTATAAACGAAGGGGTCAAAGGTTGACCGTTCACTACAATTACAGGTGGTGGTAATGTTTGAACTCATCTTTGTAATTTCAGTAATGCTCATCTGAATCTGGAGTGTTGAAAAAGGACAGTAATAGCTAAAGAAACTAAAGCGTACAGTTTACATAGTATTGACATTTAAAGTCGCGCCAGTCACAAATCATAAAAAGCGACATTTAAAGTTTATATATAATATGGTAGCCAGAACTAGAACAGTAACTACTAATGCTTATTTGGTAATTGTTGGCTCAGGTACATTTTAGTACCCCGTGTATACTTAAGTATACTACAAAGTACCCGGGGTATGGAAAATATACTAAAAAGTACCCCCGAGTATGGCAAGTTGCCTTTAACTGTATTTTACTAAGCCGGGAAAATTGTAGTATACTTCAGAGTACCCCGGGTACTTTCAAGTAAAGTACATGTACATGCAGCACCTGAACCGACAACAACCAGAGCCTGATCATATTGTAATAATGAGGATATTTGATCATGTAAAATATGCCGTTCTTGACAGGCAGTCTTTACTGTAATATATTTAAATCACTAGCCTGAGAGCATCTTTTGCTTTTCGTCCATTTGGTTCACATTTATTTTGTAAGAGGTAAAAATCAGGTGTGTATGGATGTCATCTTTAAGTTTAAAGGGTGGAAAAAATTATCCACGGGTAATACAGTAATAATTATAAAGTCTACATGCTGAAATATATTGATTTTTAACATAAACCAACTGGTCCGTATGAATAATATTCAAGAGTCTTCTACTACTAATCATAATGTTAGAACTTTGACCATACTGAAATTACTATCAGATTTGATCACAAATTCACATTCTAAACATGAATTTAAAAATGTAAAATGTTAAAAAATTATTTTCCCGTATACTGTACAACTAGGTCCCCTTATTTGTTCGATAAATACAACATAACTGACCGTCTACTCTCTATAAATACACGTTTGCCGTAGAAGCAATGCCTAACGTCACTCAATTTGTTCATTTGTTTACATTAGTGAAGTGCGCGGAATGATTCCATCTGCGTAAATGGGTAAAAAATAGTTCCAAGGAGATGCATTAATACTACCAAGTTTTTGCCCGATGAATCGTAAATTAAAAAGTCATATTTCCTAATTAAATGCATGCGATCTTAAATATCCAATCAAATGTACATTGAATGCGTTTGTTCAGTTCTACACAAATTTTAGGCAAAATGGCGTGCTGAGCCTTTCGCAGAGGTGTACGTGAGAGCAAGGAACGACAACTCTGCGTGGAGATTGAAACGACCCTCTGTCGAGTACCTCTGTCTGTCTTGCGTTTTAGCGGCATATCGAAGATACGCGTTTGGTATTTAATAACTTAGCCCCAACGAATCGAAAGCAGTATAGCATTCACATTATCCGTTCAAAACAAGTTGCAAAAACAGAAAACTAAGATAGTTCTTTTTGAAATTACGAAGTAAACACTGACCATAATCTCTTATCAAATGTTCAAGCGATAACTAATTTCGGCGAAAGTGTTCACCACAAAGCGTTAGGATACACGCACATGACGCAAATAGTTAAAATTTCGCTATAAAGCGCAGTAGGCATTTACTTTTGAAATCGGTCTTTGTAAGTTACAATGTCGCAAAAGGATTCCCAACATCAAATTGCGTTTTTGACAAAGACAATACATCTAATTAAAGTGTAATATTAATGTCAAACCATTCGTACGCATTTTGTATTTAACAATCGCATCTGTTGCAATCGTTTCACGAAGCAGAACTATATAAAACAACATTAGTGAGTTGATAAGCATGGAAATCCGTGTGTTCCTTATAAAAGTGTTATGTTCATCTGTACGCATTGACCTCGGAGCAAACTTTCATCATCTTTCAGCATCTGTAGCACACAGCTTTCGTCTGACCTCTCCCGCTATTAACCCGCATTTATTACCGACAATGTGTCCTAAAAGTAACTTTTGAGCCGATATGGTGAAATATTGCCAATAAAAGAGAAAGTAAGTGCAAGCATTCGTTTAAATAAATCGTGCTCGATATGAAAGTGCGCTACGGATGCGATTACTTGGATCAGATATATACAAATAATTATGACGTTAATACAATTAATAAATTAAATAATACTAACCTGAAAACAAATGGTCCATGTATTGCTCTAAGAATAATGAATGGATTGTTCATATCGGGTCAAAACAATCATTCGGAATGGTCGGTTATTAATATTATCATAATCATCATCAGAGACGTAGATAACTACGTCTCTGTCATCATCATCATCGCGATTGTCATCATATTTATTCTTATAATCATTATAATGTGTGTACTTGTATATGTTACGAGCCAATATAGCGGACGATCGACAATACAACGACTAAAAACTGGAAACATGATACAAAATAAACGTGTATAATTTAAACTCCACGTTCATGTAATACACGCAAGAAGCAATGAACATGTTTGCCTAAAAAAGAAAAGAACATTTTTCAAGCTATCGAATCTCAAGTAGGGTAACCAATTTCAATTGTTAAAGCTTTAACTATGATATCACCAAAACTTAAATGCGTGTTTCTGATCTCTTTAAAAGATAATTTAGAACAATTGATTCAACTAATATTAAATATATTAATGTCCCTATGCAGAATATTATAATAAACATTGTTCTATGTGGAAGGTACAGGACGGCGTTTTTTAATCACTTAAATTGTATTTCCTTAGCGGCGTGACGTATATTCTGAGGTCGTATTCCCGTGGGATATGAATGATGATATTTGATGTTTTATCTTCAATTGTAGTCTCATTCGTTGTTGTATAATGCGATCCATTTTTAATCATCATTTGTTCTTTTGACTGTTAATAGTGTTTATTTCTGTTTAAAGAACACATTAAATTGCGTCTATGTTCGAAAACTCTGCTCGAACGGAATTTTCTATAACTAAATTTCGTATGTTTGTCAATAGCACTGTCGCATACAATAACATAGGGAAAAAAACGTTCATTACGCACTTACTTCTCTTAATATGTTACATATTTAGTTTCGAATTTAGATGTGGTAAAGATTAACGTTCCTCTTTAAAATAAGACATTACATTTCCCCTATGCGTTCAAAGCAAAAACAGTCGTTTAATCGAGAGCGTTTAATCGAACATTGCGTGTCGCCTAATGCGATTAGCCTTGTCTTGAGACAAACGACATATGGTAGCAAAACCAAACACGTCTTTCTTCATCGCCCACCCGCTAAGCTTTGGTCCCCAACCACGGGGATCCTACCCAGGGGTTGGGCAACGATCTTAAAATATTAGTGACGGTTCCTTAACAGATTTCACGCAAGATGGTTAACCCGATTACCGCACCATTTCCAAAGACCTTTGTGTATTAGAAAATAGAAATATCCTTACGTCAAACTGGACATTGATTTACCGTCAACAAATGTCAGATAATTCATCGGAAATGACGCTTACATAAGCACCCAAGGAAAGTTGTATTCAAAGGTTGTAACAATCGTAGACTTAAAAATAAGAAACTTCGCAGGCCCTCCCTTTATATTACTATAACATTAAATATTAAAAAAATGTTGATTTTGCTCTCTTAAGAATGTGCGAAATTAATTAATTTCGAAATAATTAAACACGATTTATAGTTAACTTGGATCGCAAGAGATCGCAATCCTTATGAACATACATATTTACAAATGATCATAGTAACAGGACATATATAAAGATTTCTTTTGTTCTAACAATACTGTTGGTATAGCTAGTTCATTATGAGCATGCTGGTTGGTTATTGTATAAGAAAGAAAATGGCAGCCTATTTTAAATGATATGCAACCGAGTTAACATCTTCAATAATGCATTTTAAGGCGTATCATCTCATAAAGAATGCGTTTCAAATATCTTCATCGAATCTTGCCAACTTATTTCATAGTTCAAATGTTTCAAAATCATGTGTAACACTACTCGAGAAGTCATCAAATAAATGAGGACGAAAACATCTATCGTCTGATAAGCAAATCGGCTTTTCCTCTGGCTGTTCATCTTCATAAAGAACCCTTAAATACTTCTTCAGAGACAATATATTCGCATCCTTAAGACCGTTTCAAGACGTTTGCATCCCTTCTGTAAACACGCGTTTATTGTGTTTACTCCACGTTGTCTCATTAAGTTATTTTTATTTAATTTAAAACAAAACAACGCCGTCAGAA
>NC_068368.1:54601902-54611902 GCF_020536995.1 Dreissena polymorpha | reverse complement strand
ATACCTTGCAGGTTGGAATGCAATGCATTAAAGTGAGGCCACGCTTCCATTGCTGGAACGACGGCTTGTTTAAAACTTTATACTTTTACGTGTTAAATGTTCAATTTCGAAAACAATTTAAAATGGCTTGACCAAAACGAATATCAGAATAGGAAAAAACGATACTTTTATGAACTTAAATATACTAGTACACAGACAGGAATATGGAAGTAATTACTAAATATGAGAACATAGCCTTTAAGTACTAACGCTCTGGCGCTGGCAATCCTCTGAAAATAAAAGGTGCACGCACAAACTGTATTGATGTCAAGAGTTGAGTGTAAAACTGTTCTATCTTTCAAGCCTTTTTATTAGAGATAAAATTGTTTCATGCTGAACACGCAGTAAAAACAGTGTTACAAAGACGCGGTAATGTTTCCAATGTTCTGGTGGTATGCTCAAATCAGCCAATGGAATAAATGAAGTGTATTCATTCGTGTCTAGCCGCGGGAAATTTTATTTGAATTTATTGGACACCCATAAAGGTCAGGTAAGGTAAAAAGTGACGTTAAACAGCTATGCCGAAAAAAACAAATATTGAACAAAATAAGGGGAAGGGAGGGTGGGAAGCCATTCCGAGGAAGAAAATCGCGCGACTGACCAAGAAGCCCTCTCCCTGTTACCTACATGTCATGACCTCGTCACGTGATGTTTGGCGCGCTGCAAGTTTGTAGTGTTCAAACGATATTAAGAAACTTAATACCACACAAGGGGCTATGATTACATGCATAGTTCCGCTCACTGACCCGTCCTTAGTGATTGTTGCTACGCTTCACACGCTACATCCAAAATGGCGTCCGCTGATGCTGAAGCATCTGATACGCTTGTTAATATTTCTGACAATATTTCATTTAAATTCCTACCAAATTATGATAAACTTGCAGAAAGAATTTTAAATAGAGGTTTTAATTATTAAACTCAAGGATACATTCATAATATAAAGATTTTTAATGAAGAAAACCGTGTGCGTGTCGTCGCTCACTGCGCGAGATCAATGCGGAAAAATAAAAATGAAAAACCACATTGTTTAAACATCGATTTGTCCGATGAAAAGATTACAGAATCACTCTGCAGTTGTAAAGTCGGGTGAGTTATTATTCGTGATTATTCACTTATTTAAAAAGTATTCATTGTTATTAGTAACATCTTTATTAATCGTTAGTTTTTTATGAAAATTGCACAATGCAGAATATTTACATTATTTCAGACTGACTGGGCACTGTTCACACATCATTGGGTTGCTAAAAACACGGCAGAGATTTAAACTGCATAACATTTCCGCAGTTCCTAGCTTACTTAGCTGTATAAGTGTTCCACAACAATGGCATGTTCCAAGAGGAGAGAAGATCAAGCCAGTGCCAATAAATCACGTTGTTGTTGCCATTACTTGCCGACAATACGCAAAATGATTCCAATGAGACAAAGATATATCCCCGAAAATATATTTAAAGCATATTGATTTGAATAAGATAAACACAAATCGCAGATTTGTATATTCCAACGGATTGAGTGAAATCAACAATAATCACAGATAATCAATATACATCACAATTAAAGTGATATTATGGGCATTTTTCACTGTTGAATTGAGCTGAAAAGAATTAGCATGTCAAAATAGTTAGTTAATATGTGGTAACTGACCAGTTATCTACAACTCATCTTGCTACAAGTTGTTAATAAAATCAATATATTATATTCGATATTTTACATGATTCACCCAGTCCCCTAAGCCGAAATGATCCGTAAAACAAAATTGTGTCTTTGTGTCGTATGAACTAATCTGCATGAAAACTACACTAAAACTCACATCGTTCATCGAATCATTTCTGTCGTCAGTTGTCAAAACGAAAGTACGGTTGACATTCAAATGCATTAGTTGTCTATTTTCGGGATATTGTTTTAGTATGTTGATGCTGCATTAACGAAAATAAGTGTATATGAAGTGAAAACACCAAAAATAGACAAGGGTTGCGATAGACACCTATAAACATAGCATATACTGTTAGATGCCCTTAATATCACTTTTAATTATCGGTTGAGATCGGCATTTATTACAGATGAGCAAAAATGAACACAATAATTCGTATGAGATCAACCATTATCATAATCAATTTAAAACAGAATAATAAATATAACACCAACAGTCATATTAAAATCAGGAATACCAAACAAAACAACACAAGATAAACGATGAGAAACATAATGTTTTGGATGCAAACTCACACGTAATACTATATATTATTGCATTCAAGTCAGTATTATCACTAATAAATAAAATAATCGCTGTACATTTGTTAGAAATATTCAAGGAAAAGGGTTAAATATAATTCTTGGTGATACCATCGTCATATAACATATAACTAGTCACGGTGATTTTCAGATCTGTGCTTTGTTAGACTACTGCGGTGCCTGGAAATTTCGAAATTATTTGATTAATACTTTCGTTAGCAACGCTTTTCACTTTCGATTTAACGAATGGCGTGTGAACTGGTAGCAACAAGCTGTCTTGCAGCGAATACAGTACCGCTATTTGATTGGTTGAAAATACGACTGTATGAACTATGCATTAACCTCCAATCCGAGAGATGTCGGACCTCGAACATTTCCGATAGAATTTCGTTTACAACCAAGTTCTACATACATTTTTGGCGGTCAAGAGGTCCGCCAGTTTCGGCAATATTATCGGACTTTTTAGTGTACACAGTTATAGCACTAAAGTGATCAATATTTCTGTTTAAGAAAACTCTTTTTTTTTTTTTTTTTTTTTTTTTTTTTTTTTTATTCAATATAATACATACAATGTATACATGAATATATACAACATAGTGATTGTACAAAGCAATAAAGTTCAGACATGTTATACAAGATATGCTAATATGTATTTTTTTTTTAAAGAGAAAAGAAAAAAATAATAGAAGAATTGTTTTGAAAAATGATGAGTTGTATAAAGTCGGAAGAAAGCATACTGGACTTGTGTGTTTCGTTGTATATTCAAAATGATCTTATAAGATTGAAAAAAAAAACATACAAAAATATTTTAGAAAGATAAACTTACATTAGAGTGAAATGTATATAAGTGGACAAACATCATGAGAATTTAATCCGATTCCATTTTTGTTCAAAGTTTTGTAATGTGTCATTACTGAGGGCTATTTCTTTCTCAATCTGGACTTTAAGTTTGAGACTATGGATAAAACAATTAAAATTTGGTACTTGTTTTTTGAACTTCATGTTAAAGATGAACAATTTCATCATTATAAGAATATTAGAAAACTCTTAATGTAAAAAAATCACAAAGTTTTCTGCAAGTGTAATTCTAATTCTCCAATATTATTAAAGAAAGTTATCTTTTTAATCCATCTTAAAATTACTCCAGATACTGCAGAATACGATTTGTATGCTGATGCCGGAAATGACAATGAGGAGGAAATTCCACTAAAAAAACATAAACAGAGAATATAGTCATATAAATCAACATCTTGATACAAAATTGACGCTTATTGGCGTCAAACTACGTTAACGATTGGGGCAAATGAAGCGATCTTAAGTTATTCATGCATGAATGTTTTCTTCGCAGGTTACGTATCACTTACAATCGAGACAGTATATACGCTCCAATGACTTTATCGCCCCGTGCACATCAATGGTTGTATGCATATTGTATCATTTTCGTAAACTAGTTTGCATACGACTCCATAAACATAATATTATATAATAAATTGAACGAGTGTAGTGTCGCAAATATGATTAGATTTATTTAAAAAAAAATCATGAGTAACACGGCATTGCGGAAATTAATCTTACAATTATTTTTTTTACAATGTATACGTCTCCTGAAAGGTAGAAACTGAGTACACTTTACTCGCTCTGACCTTTTGCTGTCATTTTCCAAACAGCTGTCGAATTACGTTTTCCGATTTTTTACAGCAATGAAGTATGATACTAATCTGCTATAATATATTATCTTCGTGCATGTAGCTCTCAAGGAAGCGTTATCAGAAACTGATTATTACTGATGAGCTGCGTCCTTCAAAAATCGGTCAAATATCATATGCATTTTGACAGCGATAAAGTATGATAATGTACTGCCAACATATATTGACTTTGTGCATTTAACAAGCAAGGGCGCGATTTAAGATACTGATACCTCGCACACTGATACATAAATGATAAAGAGCACGTAATGCGAAAATAGGTTTTATGTTATATGCGAACATCGTAACTCCAGAACAGCCTTCGCATGCGTGTAGTATGTGAGTTAACAACGGTGAGCGAAGTCATGTGGAATTAAACCAATTTTCGCATGACGCGTGTCTTATCAATAATACATCAGTCTGCGAGACCAACTGGCACAATGGCATACCGGCGCCATTAAGTCACCGTTTCTAGAGAAATTTGCAAATTTTAGTCAACCGTGCACGCTAGCGCAATACGTATTTTACTATCAGAAAAGTTCGAAAAATGATTTTATTTGACATGCGTATTTTTGTGAAAAAATGACAATGGCATTCATACACCGGGATATGTCTGAACAGAAAAATATGGCTCCAAAATTATACAAATGCATTAAAACGTGATGCGCTTAGAAGCTTAACAAACAATTTGAATCACAATACTGTTATAATTAAAGAATATGTTAAGTTAGGAAACATAAAGGTATAGATTCCTGCCAATCGTGAACGAATATAATATTATTTCGTGCATTACGTGCTTGTTTAAAGCCCGGTTGAAGACACCAGTGAATTATTGAAACAGAACAAATTCTGTCATTGATCTGTATACGTTCCTGGAATTCGTATTATTCCAAGCTTCAAATACTGTGATAAAATACACATCATTGCAATTAAATTTCTGAGTAGGTCGCTTTATTGCTCACGAGAGACGCGGAATTATCGACATCTTTGTGATGCTGTTTACTAATTAAAAGTCAATTTAATGAGTTTACTTATGATGTTAATTACTTGAATACGTGTTGAACCACTCAGATTCATTATCATCGAAGAGCATTAATTGATAAAAAATTCCCATTACTGTGCTGTTCATTCTGTTTGACATGTATGGAATTAACAGTATCAACGAACACACATATATAATGAAATGATAATATATTTAAGTACTTATAACAGCTCTATGGTTCACAAAAAGGGTATCTAAATTTACGTGAACATATCAATTAGAAAACAACATCAAGATCGCGTACTAAAAGCTTCATTTGTTCAGCGATGTAATTAAAGACACAAACAGAGGATTATGTACGGAAACAAGTCTGTTAATATTATCGACACACTCATTGGTGTCAGCAGACTGGGTAACATAATTATACCGCCCTTTTTGACACTTCTGTCATCGTGTAACCTACCTGCCAATAATCAACCTCATGGAGAAAATGGTACTATTTTGGGGATTAAATCCAGTGATAGAAATTGACCGGAAAGAGAACAATAAAGTTTTATGTCATTAAGAACCTAGATAGTTGAATTAATACAATTGCTTGATATGTGTTTCAGATAGTCTATTTATTTATGTATGTTGTTTGTTACCATTTCGTTATCAATCAGGAGATGTCATAACGTACAGCGCAATTGTTTACAAAGTGCCAACAAGGGTAGATAAGTGAAACGAACAAATTACGAAGCTTCGGATTTGCAAAGCGTTCCACAGGTCAACGTGGTATTAAGTGCATTAGATGCGCACCTGTGATTGTTAATTAAATATAAACCTGCTCATTTTCGAACCTGAATTTGTTTATTTGTGTAAACATCCGCCGTTCATACAACTTACATTTTTCGCGACATTGAAATCATACATAGTTGCACGGAAAACAAAAACACATTACGCAAGTTTTGGTGAATACATGGCCGCTGTTAATGAGGTAATTATTACTAATAAGAGGCCTGTGTCAACTTCATTTTTAGTTTTTTACTGATGAGTTTTTCACATTTTCACGAGGAATTATCGCCGATTTCAAAGATTTCCAATGAGTAAAACAGACAACAGGGTATATAATACGGACTCAGAAATTAAGTAACTGTTGATCGTACATTCTGCGCATGCTTGGAATTCTTGGAATACCATTCCCATGTCTTATAGAGACACTAATTATGACCATTGATTGATTAACAACCCTAAACGCGGCGTTTAGTTCTGATATAGATCCACATAAATACATTCCATATCGATCCGCCACTTTAAATAAACACAAACTAAACACAACTCTCGCACTACAATGGCCAAACGCCGGATGCACGTAAACAGATGCCACAGATGTTGGTATTGACAATACCTTAAAATGGAATATCACCTTAACTATCAGTATTGTTTCAAATGTTTTACTGCTAGAGATTATGTTCCATTTATAAAGCACCAGGTACTATAATTTTTCACCATATTGTTCGTGAGAAGGATCTTATTCCACTCGCTATGGATATATATATATATATATATATATATATATATATATATATATATATATATATATATATATATATATATATATATATATATATATATATATATATATATATATATAGAGAGAGAGAGAGAGAGAGAGAGAGAGAGAGAGAGAGAAGAAACCCTCAAGGTCGTGCGAGAGCGGGGAAGGATGAACGACCTACAAGCCAGACACCGGATTACGACACACATAATCGCCAACGGACTACGAGACAGACCAACGATTTAACTAGAGATTGCGGCAAGCTCACAGAAGAAGGAATGGAATATGCATGAGGAAGAGGTAGACCCGGTGCTTGCGACGGTCCTTGCCGGGACGGTGGGCCGAAAACTTGCAGTGATGACAATAATCATGCACATCATGTGATTGTGCAGATTTGGTGCCGAGAGCGAAGAGGACAACGCCGATACTAAATCGACGCCAGCTAAAGATCAACCAACAAAGGGGAGACAAACGGCGCCTCACTAAAGGGTAAAAGGACGCTTCAGAAGAAGAGAAACCACCATAAGACGAGCTGAAAAAGAATAAACGCGAGCAGATAGCTTCTCTCACAAGAGCAGAGACCAACAGAAAGAATCGAAAGGAGAGGTCAAGGAAGCAGGCCAACTTCACAGCTAACCCCTTCCTGTTAATGAAAAAGCTCCTTAGAGATAATAGATCAGGCAGGCTAGATTGTCCAAGACAGGACGTGGAGGACCACAAACGAAATGTACACTCTGACGAGAACAGAGAACAGAACCTGGGCGACCCCAAAATGCTAATGTCTCCGGAACAACCAAAGCATGTCAACGACGATGCCGAGCCATGATAGCTGCAGGGAGTCAGAGATGTCATCAGAAAGGCAAGAACAGGATCAGCGCCAGGGCCGAACGGAATCCCGTACAAAGTATTCAAGAACTGCCCGAGACTGATGGAGAGACTTTGGAGACTCATCAAAGTGGCGAGGATGAAGGGACTGTTACCGGATTACTGGTTACTTTCAGAGGGCTGCTTCATACCAAAGGAGGAGGACTCCAAGACTTTGAAACAGTTTCAGACCATTACCCTTCTGAACGCTGAGGGAAAGGTATTCTTGTCCATCCAAGCAAAGCGGCTTACTAAGTACATGTTGGAAAACAAGTACATGGACACTTCAGTGCAATAGTGAGGAGTGCAGGGATCTCTTGAACACATCAGCATGCTCACACAACAAATAATGGAGGCCATGGCAACCAAAGGAAATCTGACGGTCTTGTGGTTGGACTTAACAGTGACTGAGCAGCCAGTAAAGAGGCTTGGCAAGTGGTTTAGAAACTCTCAACGACAAGGAAAGTGTATAAGAGATGCGGCAGCAGTTAGATGACTGGATGTAACCGGTGGACAAGAGCGGTCTACCTGAGAAGTTCAAGGCTTGGATCTACCATCATGGCGTACTACCAAGACTCCCGTTGCCTATTTTGATGTACGACGTCCCCATATGGACTGTCGAAGATATGGAGTAGATATGAAGCCGCTACATTAGAAGATGGCTCGGAGTTCCAAGAAGCTTCTCAAATATCGGCCTGTACAGCTCGGCAGAAAGCTACAGCTTCCGCTGTCCTCTCTTACAGAGGATTTCAAGGTCACCAAAGTCAGGCACGTCATGATGTTGTGAGACAATGCAGACGAAAAAGTCAGAGGAGCGCGGGTGAAAGTCAACCCATGTCGGAAGTGGAGAGCAGACAAGGCAGTCAACGACGCACAATGTAGGCTCATACACAGATACATCGTGGGGACAACTACATCTGGCAGTTTTGGATTGGGAAGTTGGAGTGCTGCATCAACAACAGAGAAGAGGAGGATGGTCCAGGGTGAAGTTCGGTCGACAGAGGAGGAGACAAGGCAAGCAGCAGCCGCAGGAATGAAAAAAAACAACAACAGTGCTTTGGTTGAAATGGGACGGGGTCCAACCAAGAAGTGTGTATTGGGGTGACATGTGACAAAAAAGACCACCATAGGATTGGATTTCTTCTACGCCCTGTATACGACGTGTTGCATACACCAACCAACCTTCGGACCTGGAAACTCACCGCCTGCAAGTTATGTGGCGGGTCAGCAAACCTAAAGCACATCATATCTTATTGCAGAACAGCACTTACGAACGGGAGATACCGATGGCGTAAGGACAATATCCTTAGCGAGATTGCAGCAAGGCTTGATGTGGAACCAAGGCAGAATCCATCAATGCAGACAAGGCCAACCTTCATCAAGTTCGTTAAAGAGGGATGATCAGCACCAAGCAACATTAGGTTTACAAATTCAGGCATCCTAGCTTCAGCGAGGGACTGGTTACTTATGATAGACATGAAGAAGCAGCTGACATTTCCACCAGACGTCGCCACAATCTCTCTACGTCCTTGCGTGTTTTTGCTGTCAAGAGCTACGAAGAAGCTAAGGTTACTGGTACTGACAGTGACATGTGAAGAGCGAATGGAGGAAGCACACAAGAGAAAGAAGGCCAAATACCAGCCGCTACTTGAAGAGTGCCGCCGACAACGATGGAAGACCTGGAATCTCCCTGTTGAGGTTTGCAGTTGGGGCTTCGCCGACGAGTCACTCTGGAAGGCCTACGGAGTACTTGGCATCACTGGAATGGCAAGGAGATGGGCACTAGCAGATGTCTGCAGGCAAGCAGAATCAGCCTCAAAATGGTTATGACAAATGAAAGAGCAGCAGTGGACATTTCTTTAATGATATGTTGATGAGCATGTATGCAAATAAGACGACCCATGTGACGAGTACACTCTCAATGTGCACATCTTTTATGTGAAGTGTAATATACTATTATAATAGCTATGATTTGTGAGGAATGTGCTTCAGCTTTATTTTTGATGCTACAGTAGAAATTGTTTACCATTCATAGAGTTCTTATCGTTTGTATTGCCATTAGGAACAGCTTGACTCATTGATGTGACTATTGCATCTCCCTGACATCTCCCTGAATCGGGAATAAAATAGTATTGATTTATGTTGTTTTAGGGAATGTACTTAAAGATAAATGCGAAGTCTACATAACCAAACGGCGAATATCGACCTATAAGCATCGATGAGTCAGAACAGTAAGAGGGACGTTTATAAGGATACTTTGGCGATGCTATTAATTTTTTAAAGTGACAATTAAAAGAGTTTTAATTCCGCTCAGAAGCTTCTCGTTTGAAGTATGGCTGTTTTTCGAAGTCGTATAAATCCATGTCCAAAAGGAGTGGAGATATATATAGAAGGATGGTTATTATCTAAGGGTGCAGCGGCATTTCTTTTTGTTTTGGTCACCCAATAAGAGCCAACTAGTGAGGAAAACAAAGAAATTACATCAGCTTAGATATAAATGCACGCGCTAACTGCGACGACAGAACATGAATACATCTTCACGAGATGAAACCAATACTTTGTAATCACGTCGAGATGGTAGATTTCTAGGTTATTCGGTGCTAGGAAAATTGTCAACATAAAAGACAAACTGTCAGATCAATGCAAAGACTGTTGTTACATCTT